>NC_055979.1:10134706-10167206 GCF_018492685.1 Alosa sapidissima | reverse complement strand
ACGATTGGAATGACCAATACTTAACTGTTCTTTTGGTTGGGGGTATGGGGATCATGTGGATTTGATTTGCCATGTCCATGGGTGGTGTCCAGTCTGATACACACAAACACCAAGCATTCTGATTTATATTCTGGGTGATCCGTCTAATAAACGTTTGAAACAGTTCTGAGTTGGTGTGTGTTATTGCTTCCCAGGCCTGCTCCTACATCCTCTCCTCCAGAAATAGTATAGTTTAAGCCTAAAATAAATATCAGAAAAAGGGAACTAATTTCCCTTTTCAAGCGCCCTCTTCACAGAAAGGACCCTGCAGACCATGGAAAATCCATGTCTGGGCCCTATGAGGACCCCAGAAGTAACTCACTTACTACTGAAGGAAAAGAAAAGAAGAAAAAAAAACAAGAAAATGTGTTATTATTAAATATAATGCACTGTTGTTACATAATGCGGTGTAACAGGGTTTTAATGCTCTTTAGCCTCATCTCTGATTATACATTAAACTCTTCCTTGAAATATTTGCCCAGCAACTGTACTCTGCTGTGTGTGTGTGTGTGTGCATGTGTGTTTAAGATGTGTCCTTAAGATCAATAATAAGCAGAGTTGCCCCCAGAGTGTAGCAATGTAGTGTAGCTGCCTGGCTGCAGCAACTTTGAGCTTTTTTTATTTTCGTACAGACAGTACTGTGACCTCAAGAGACAGATCTATGTGAAAAAGAGGAGTTCTCCTTTAAGATCAATAATAAGCAGAGTTGCCTGCCTGCCCTGTATACAGATTGAAATCTGACCTAGACTTGGCCTGGGTGAGGTGAGTGACTCAGCAGATTGCACAGGTCAGGAGGCTGACTGGCCCCACTCAACAGGGAACTCAGCTCAGCTGTGCTAAAACACAGATTTGTTGTATCCTGCACAATTTGCTTTCTAGCTTTTATGCCTTTGATTCTTGTCATCAACATTAAAATATAAAACTCTCCTCAGTCAATGCAAACATATATTTTCACACGGTTAGCAGAACAAACTAGAAAACTAGACAGCAGCACTAAGTGTGATAAAATCAGTACCATATTTAATCAATACTGTATTTAATAATCATATTACAACAGTCTGTCTGATGATAAAGTACATGTTTTGACATTATATAATACAATGATTGTGTAACATTGAGTCTTATTTCAATACAAAAGCTCAGCAGGATTTACATAGACGGTGGTAATGTAAATATGACTATAATTTTCAAGCTGTGTAATCAAGTATAATTGCTGCAGTGCAGGGAGAACTTAAGGAGTCTCGATCGCCCATGGCTGGAAGGACCCGGGCTTGCTGATTGGAACCTGGAATAGAAAAGAGAATAGGAGGGAAAAGACGGAAAGAAAGAGAGAAAGAGGGAAAGAAGAAAGGAAAAGAAAGAAAACCAAAGGAGACATTACACCTGAGAGACTATAACTGTCTTTTTGGTGCATCATTTATTTCCAACATTTGCTAGAAGTGTGAGAGAAAAACAGATGTGCCTAAAACAGCAAAATCCAGGATCTCACAGTGTGAGAATAATGATAATAAAACAAATATTTATTTTCCAACATTCGGTACACCTTTAACTTAATAATAGCCAATTTGACGTATATACTGTATGTATATTTTATATGTGTATGTACCATCTGTGTGAGGTGGGAGGCACAGGCCAGGCAGGCCCTCTCTGGGGTCGCCGGGCTGTGGAACTCAAAGGGCCCACTGAGTCCTGCGTCGCTCCGCGCTGCTGCCACCGCGTCCTTCAGCGCGAAGAACACGGAGCTGCCCAGGAACAGCGCCGGCTCTCCAATGCCCTGCAACAGAATCAAACAAACCTGACATTAAAGCTGCAGTTGGCAAGTCTGACAGATTGAGGGGACTTAGCGAAAATTTTGAATGTTTACAACTCTCATGCCCCTCCCCCACTACCACCGAGCACCCTCTCATCGAGTTCGTGCTCGTCAGTGCGCACCAGACTGTGATTGACAGTCAGATCTCACACAGCCCTGCTCTGATTGGACCAGAAGAACCAGGAGCTGTGGATTTCTGCAAAACAAACAGCCTCTAGGTGGAGGTAGGTTTTTTTTCTAAAACTGGCTGATTTATGTTGTTCTGTCGGAGCATAGTATCGGTTTCAGTGAATATGATCAAAACAATCTTGCCAATCGCAACTTTAATACACAGCACCAAACACACAGCGGGGACTCTCTAATGGCCCACAACAGCACACAACACACCAGACATTAACACACAGCACACAACACACCCGCCATTAACACACAGTGCAGTGCGGGCTCTCCAAAGCCCTGCAACAGCACCAAACACATCCTACACATTAACACCCATGCGCTGGAGGTTTGTGTTGTGTGTAAACGTTTGTGTTGTTGCACCTTGGAGGAGTAGATGGCGTGGGGGTTCTGGGTGCCGCGCAGCAGGTAGATGTTGAACTGGAGCGGAACATCACACACGGCCGGGATCTTGTACTGGCCTGGTCCACGCGTGTACAGCACTCCAGACGGGGAGAACTTCAGCTCCTCCATGGTGTAAAGGCCCACACCCTGCGTAAACGCGCCCTCAATCTGATAGAATAGAACACACACACACACACACACAGAGATACACAAACATACACACACAAACATCAATACAAAAATTCAGTATGCTGCAAGCAACAAGCAATTCATATTTTTCCTTTATATGTTTTTATTTCTATGTGCTCATATCTATTACAGTAATGTTCAGCATGCGTGGCAGTGAAATGTGCTACATAGTCTGGTCAGATGATGGGTTGGTCTCTGTAACGCCTCTATGCTGGCGTTCACATTGACACTTTTTTCACCTCCAGAACGCAGGTATTCCAAAGTAGTGAGTGTTAAAAACTTGCGAGGTAGAAATTGATTGCGTAGGCCTATATGTAGTTGCTATGATACGCTATATTTAGCTAAATTGCTAGCTCCCTGACTTAGCTAAGGCAGGCAATTAAGCAACAACCCACCCAACCCAAAACACGACCTCAAAAGTTTAACTATTTTTAACTTTGAGCACCTCTTGTTTTTAGAAGCCACACTTTTTTTTCTGCTTGCGCCCCCGCTTTTATAAACTCGAGGCGCGTTGCAACGGTCACACGCACTGTTCCATAGGGAAACAATTGAATTTGAGCACCTAGAGGTGAAAAAAGCGTGTCAGTGTGAACGCCGCAATTCTACACACCAACATGCAGACCTCACTGTCCACTCTGGTTCTTATGAGTTATGGTTTGCATATTTATGGTATTGTTTATTTTCATTATTGATTATTGATATTGCATTGACATTATTGTTCATTATGGCTACTTTCCTTAATGTAGACTTACCAATTTTTTAAAACTGTTTACTGTTAATTTTTAACTATTGTATTGTCTCATTTTGTAAGTCACTTTGGACAACAGCGTTTGCTAAATTCCATAACCATAACCATAAACTGGGGTATTTGTATTAGTCATCTGCTAGTGGACCAGCGTGGACGGATGGATCGACAGGTCCTTCAGCACTGAGGATATAATGACTATAATTACCTGACCGATGTCAATAGAGGGATTAATACTCCTGCCAATGTCAAAGACCATGTCTGTCCTTATGGTCTGAAAGGAAGCAGAATGGAAAATGAAGTTACTTTTAAATGTTACCTTTAAGGGTACATTTTAAGAGCAATTTGAAAAGCAAACACAACACATATACACACACCTTGTAAAATAATTTGAAATGGATATACACAAACAGACACAAATGCATGTGGATGCACAGACACCCATAGGCACACACACACACACACACACACACACACACACACACACACACACACACACACACACACACACAGAGATTACCCTGTAGTCCCCAGTTAGACAGTCAAGCTCTACTTCACAGCAGCACACTCCATAGGTGAAGTAGGCGTAGGGCTGACCCTCCTGCTTCTCCCAGTCCATGTACAGGTCATGACCCCTAACAAAGACACTGACCTTAGTTGACCTCACAAAAACCAAAACACTACACTTAAAGCCTTAACTGCACACTAAATTACATAATTTCGCATGCAGTCCATCAAATGCTGCTTTGGGTAACTAACTTCATCTGTAACACTACTCTTACCTGTAGTATCCTGTGGCCGAGAGACTAATTTTCTCCAGAAAAGCAGCTTTGATCTGGAAGTCACAAAGTCACATATACATCTATTCGCACCAAACTCACAATCATTGATCATTCTTACAAGTACTGATCTATTGTATATTTACGATAGATCAGTAGGCCTACTTAAAACATTACATTTAAAGCAACCCTTATCCAGTGTGATTGGATAGTGAATATGACAGATCAGTACTTATAACACTGCATTTAAAGCAACCCTTATCCAGTGTGATTGGATAGTGAATATGACAGATCAGTACTTATAACACTGCATTTAAAGCAACTCTTATCCAGTGTGACAGTTGAGAGGTGAGTTACCCAGCTCTGCCAGGGGCCCTCTGGGTTCCTCTTCCTGATGGGCTCCAGTCTCTTATAAAGGGTTTCACAGGCATCCTGCCAAAACCACCAAACAATCAAACTCACATTTCGTGTCATCTGTTTACATGGGGTACGTTCTATTCCGATAATGTGCTCTTCAGATTTAGAATCTTTGATCGGAATAGCTGCTTTGCTTTTGCTTGAGAAGCTATAGCGGGCAATCTGATTGACCGTATACATGGCTAATCAACCGGAATAAGAAGGGAATACACCACCTCTTTCATTCGGATTGGCAGTTTTATTCCGATCAAGGTGTTTATATGTGTTCCTGCGAGTGAATGGCCCTTAAATCTCCACTACTTATACTTTACGTATACTTCAGCTGTGATTCAATGTATACTTCTGATTCTGATTCACCATTAACCATGCAGAATGTGGAGATTTAACACTAAACACAGAACACAACAGGAAGGAATACTCCAGTCAAACACTCTATTGTCAATACAGGGGTCAGTTAGTACCTTGACTGCCATGCCGTTGGCATCGGTGCCAAAGGAGGCGGCCGAGGGACAGGTGTTGGGCACCATGTGGGTGTTGGTCTCGGAGATGTGGATCAGAGAGGTGGGGATCCGCAGCTCACGACTGGCCACCTGATGGGACACACAGAGCAGACGTGAGACCAGCACTGCGTGTATATGTGTGTATGTGTGTGTGTGTGTGTATGTGTGTGTGTGTGTGTGTGTGTGTGTGTGTGGTGTGTATGTGTGTATGTGTGTGTGTGTGTGTGTGTGTGTGTGTGTGTGTGTGTGTGTGTGTGTGTGTGTATATGTGTGTATGTGTGTGTGTGTGTGTGTGTGTGTGTGTGTGTGTGTGTGTGTGTATGTGTGTGTGTATACAGTATGTGTGGTGTGTATGTGTGTGTGTGTGTGTGTGTGTGCGTCTGAGATCAGCACAGTGTCAGTCACAGATGGAACTAAAATTATCTGATATGGGGCAGCTGTGGCGCTGTGTGTGTGTGTGTATGTGTGTGTGTGTGTACACTGCACCTGTTGCATTTTTGTGTGGATGCCTTGGCCCATTTCCGCTCCTCCATGATTAACCAGTACAGAGCCGTCCTGGAAGATATGTACCAGAGCAGCAGCCTGCGTTTCTCACACACACACACACACACGACACTTCATAACCATTTGCAACTTACAACGGCAATCAATTCATATATTTTGTTTTTAAGTTCCTTCAAGCCATCCAAGACTCCCCTGTTTGAGAAAGCCCTCGGTGTAAATACCCCCCACCATAATTACCCCAGTGTGGTTCCCTGGTTGAGAAAGCCCTCTGTGTAAATACCCCTCACCATAGCTACCCCGGTGTAGTTACCTGGTTGAGGAAAGCAATGTCGAAGCCGATGCCGTATTTGATGGGGACGAGGGCGAGGCCTCTCTTCTTGAAGCGGTTGTGCTGGTTGAACTGGGCAATGTCGCCACGGCGACGCTGTATGGAGGACCGGCGCTTGCACTCCTCCCAGCAGCGCAGCATGTTCTCCGGGTCGAACGGCATCTTGTAGTGGGTCAGAGACGGGCCCCTGTACATGTTCAACTCACGGATCTGCAACACAGGACACAGCTGGGGTCAAAGGGTCAGGTGAAGGAGGCAGTGGGGTGGGGGAGGTGGGGACTCAACTCGGATTGGACCAAAACACTGGCTGCTCCCAAAACTGCACACTGCGCATGATGCACATGATGTTTTTCCCATGAACCCCCAATAATATATGGAAATGTCTGTGTCAAATGTCTATGGTGTATGAAATATGTATGTCTGTACGCGTCATCCCTATGTCATGTATCTATGTGCCATCCTGTGCCTGTGACCATGTAGGATGAAAAGCGGTATGGAAAATGTGAAAAAGAATTTCCTAAGGGGACAACTATTAAACTAACTAACTAACATTGCTGGTGTACTGATCTTGCACAAAAGTATATATGTAATGAAATGTTATTGACATATTCATGTCATATTCAGTAACTTGTACAGCATTTCTCTATGAAACACCAAAAGAGATAAAAGACCTAGAAGTGGTCATGGAATCAGACTGGTTTGTGCGTCTGACCTCTTCAGCAGGGCGTCCGAGTTTGAGGGCGACGTCGTTGATGATGCTCTCCGTGACCAGCATGCACTGCGGAACCCCAAAGCCACGGAAGGCCGTGTTGGACGGAAGGTTGGTTTTGCAGGCGGCAGACCTGCCACGCATGTTGGGAATGTTGTAGGCATTGTCAAAATGGAGCAGGATTTTTGCAACAATCTGGGGAAGTCAAACAAATTCATTAAAAGTAGTAGTTAAAATTAAAATGAAACTAAAAAATACTAAAATATAGTACATATATGTTTACCTTTTATACAGATCTGTAAGTAATAATAATTTATGGTGAGACTGTATGTGTGTAGAGTTAAGATGCCTTAGAGGTCTTCAAACATGATAATTGTCTGTTGGTTTATAAGTTAGTCTGATGATACATGGGGCAACTTTTTGAGCAAGTACTGGTATGCTGGGCAATGTTCCACATTATCGTGGTTCTGGTATGTTTCCATTGATATCGGGCAACACTTTATTTCCTGGAGAACTTTAATAATCAGTGGGCAAATCGTCATGAGCAGAATAAATGGAACTTGTTATGTTGTTGCCCAGCAACAATGCTCAAAAGGTTGTCCCATGCATCATCACCTTTATGTACGGAATGTGTATAGGCCAAAGCACATTTTAGCATGAGACACACATTTTAATAAAATGGCTGAAAGGAGAGTGGATGTAAAGTGTCCATGGAAGCTGTCGGACCCCGAACTGTGTCTATAATGATAACTGGTCTTCCTCGGAGCTAAGCTTACCAGTGGAGACTCATCTGCAGTGTTTCCTGCATTGGCGTAGTACTTCACATCGGCTGCAGTTATGCGCCCGTCTTTCATGTAGCCAATCTACAGGAACATGGGTCCGGACCTCCATTAAATTGCATTCAACTGAGTTTAATAAAGCATTACACGGCTCTATGAAAACAAATATAAGGAAGGAAGACAAGGGTGACCAAATCCAAACATAGCTTTCACCTACCCTCCCAACACACACACACACACACACCTTGTACTGTCCCAGGACGGGGTGACGAGCCCCTGTGATCAGCATGTCCTCCCCCCTCTCCAACACCAAGCGCACTGACCGCTCTGTCCTGTAGGGGAGAGGCCAAAGGAGGTCGTGTTGGTGAAAACACGTCATAAAAATGCAATCCGTCATATTATATTGATAACATGCTGAAAGCCCTACTTCCATGCAGCTACTGCAGTGATGCAGGCCAGAATAGTTGTTTTGGTGACCTTCCCTCCAAAGGCACCTCCGATGCGTTTTATGTGACATGTCACCCTGTTAGAGGGAATATCCAGGGTCTCGGCTATAGAGTCCTACGAGAAGAGAAAGAGAAGCACATTGTTAGAAGAAGCAGTATTAGCATTAGTAGAAGTAGTAGCAGTAGCAGAAGTAGTAGTAGTAATAATATCAATAGTAGTAGTAGTAGGCTAGCATTAGTACTAGAAGTAGTAGTAGTAGCATTATTATTATTGGGGGCCAAGCAGCGAATTCTTATTGTTATGACCGCCGCGCAGCGAAGCGGCGGTCATATAGGTTTAGTCAGATTTTTTTTCTTTTTTTTCTTTTTCGCATGTCCAAATTTCTGTCAAAAGGATTCCCGGGACACTGTAAGACCGGGGTACACAAAACTTGGTGGGCATGTAACCCCACATGGATAGCATGGAACAATCGTTTTTCGTTTTGATCTGTAGCCCCCCCGCTGGACTGGACCCCCCGAAAGGAGGGTAGGGCAGACACAGTTTTCTGTGAATATCTCGAGAACCGTAGGGTTTAGGAGGACCATTTTTTTTCGTATGTTGATCTCAAGGGGCCATGTCAACCCATTCCATAACCACTCATTTCATGTATAGCGCCACCTAGTTAAACACAAAAAAGTAAAAATGAGGTGTTGTAATCGCAGGTATCTGTGACCTAACATAGTCAAAACTGCACGAAATTGGAAGTGTAGGATCATTATGACACCCTCTGAATGCACGCCAAGTTTCGTGGAATTCCGCTCATGGGGGGCCACACAATAAATTAATTTATGTTACTATACACCAACTGGCCTGTAGGTGGCCGGAGACAGTTTTCTGTGAATATCTCGAGAACCGTAGGGTCTAGGAGGTCCACCTTTTTTTTTTTTTAATTATTATTATTATTATTATTAGTAGTAGTAGTAGTAGTAGTAGCATTAGTAGTAGGCCTAGTAGTAGTAGCATGTATTATGTGTATGTCACTAAAAAGAAATGGACAATTGACATAGAAAGCTAATGTGTTCACCTGAGCCATGGCTGGATGCTGCGTGGACAAATAAACATTCATCTCCCCCTCCTCCCCCACTGGGATGACCAGCATGCTTTGCGTCTCCATGTAAAAATGTTCCTGCCCACCAATCCGGATCTCTCCTGAAAAGTTTTTAAGCAATCGACATAAGCACACTGGTGAAGCAAGTTAACAACAACAAAATAACTTGGAAACATTAACCCACATGTATCCACAGTACATACTGTACCTTCATGAATGTGGTCGGCCATTTTAAAGCCTTCAGACACATTGCCTCTCTCTATTTCTCTCAGAGGCTCAAAGAAAGACTTCTTCTCTATCGCCTCCTGCAAACAGAGAGGGCTGTCAGCCAACGGATTATCTAATGAATGTTAGACGTGATATTAGATATTTCGTATTCACAGTCTACGTCTCAATCACAACACATCACAACAGGCTACAAGGAGAAGGTGGTATGGCTGGTTAACCACGGACAATTCATATATATACATAACTAAATAAATATAGCTCTGGAAGAAATTAAGAGACTACTGCACATTTTTCTGATTGGTCTGAGTGACATTCGAATGAGTTGACGGTCATATTCACATATAATTTGTTAGTGGTCTCTCAATTTTGAATATAACCGTCAACTCATTCGAATGTATGTGCGTGTGTGCGTGTGTGTGTGTGTGTGTGTGTGTGTGTGTGTGTGTGTGTGTGTGTGTGTGTGTTAGTGCGCTGTTTGTGAGTTCTGACCTCCACCGTGAACACTAGTTCGGGCTGGTCCTCGTAAGTGATCTTCACGGCCGCGGCTCCCCGTTTGGCGTGCGGTTTGGTGTCCGCGACAACCGCACACACCATCTGTCCCACGCACGTCACCTAGTGATCAGGAGAGAGTAAACATCACATCATTAAAATCCAAACGTGAAATTACAAACCGCCAAGGAAAGATGAAGAATTGAAGGACATCAATCAGCCTGGTAAAAATCACAGCTCCAACATGAGTTTACATTTTACATTCAGCAGACATTTTTATCAAGCAACATACATATGGCAATTATATTACAAGGGCCATTGTCCCCTGAGCAACTCAGAGTTACTGTAAGTGCCTTGCAGTGAAAACCGGGAATTGAACCCACACATTTTCTGGCTACTGCAATGCTAGCTCCTTAAAGCAACACCAAAGAACTTTTCCTCTGTCGCACGCACGCTATTTGTTTATCCAGCAACGGCTTTGCAAATGACAATGTCCACAGACAAGGTAGAATATGTTGCATGATTTTATGAAATTACGATGTATTGCGACATCATGCAAGTCAAATTTGTAGTTTCTTATGTCTCATTCCATCGAACTACAGATCCGCTACCCGATATGGCAAACTTACATAGTGCGGTTATAGCCGATAGAGGGCCGCGAAGCGAATTGCAGAAGTGCCGTTCACCCTGTTAAGAGTTGATGAACCACGGAAACAATTTTGGAAACATTATTTTAAGGTACAAAAAACTCTTTGGTGTTGCTTTAAACACTATGCTACCACTGCACCAGATTACACTTTTCTCTAGGGCTAAGCTTTTTCTCTGTTTGCATTGGCTACCACTTAACAAAAGAAAACTTGACAAAAACATGCTTAAGAAAAACCTATATCTATGATATAGAAACCTATGACTGTACAATATATAAAACCTATAACTATGATTAATCTATGGTTGAGCGAGAGCAAACAGTACTGTGCAGTATGTAGAGGAACAAGAGGATGCTGACCATCCACACAGCACCAACAACAGCTGCCCACCACCTAAGTCATGCTGATGACGACACCCGTCAAATCAAATCGCATCCCAGTGGTTTTTCACCTCCTTCTCAGCCAGTAGCTCCTCATTCATGCCACAGAACATGCGGAACTTCTTGCCGGGGATGTCTCGGGCTGTGATGACATCGACCACACCAGGCAGGGCGAGGGCGGCGCTAACGTCTATGTTCCTGTCGAGGAAGGCAGCAGGTCAATAATTCCGAGGACGGACAAACTAATCACAGAGGGGTTCCCTGTAAATGGCTTCCTGGTAGTGAGCCAAATGCACGTCTGGCTGGACACAAGAGCCCCATTTAGACCCTATCTTTTTGCTCATTCAAGCGGTCAGAGTGTACTGAGTGTATTAAAGCGGTCAGAGTGTACTGAGTGTACTTTGGCTGAACTTTGCCTGAAGGTACTGGAGAGGCCTGCATGTGCAACAAACAGCCAAGTACTGGTAGATCCAACTAGACTGCTGCCTGACCCTGTGTCTGCATTAGTAACCACTCTCTCTAACGTAGTGCATTTGTGCAGATCATGGATCTTGACCCTCTCTCATGGAGCTGAATTAGTGCCCATCAGGGTAAGGAGAATCGACATCCAAATGAAACTTCAGCTTCAGTTGGTGAATAAGTAAACAAGCTAGAGGACTTATTCATTGGCAGCAAAAGCATGAGGGCCCATCTGATAAAGACACACATGCCCAGTAGAGAGAGAGTCTGGATTAAATCAATGCCTGGTCTGGATTAGACAGATATAGTAGGTGGAGTTGGATCTATTTCATACAAATGATCAGTACATTCCCATGTATTTACTTAGCAGAGGTTTTCATCAAAAATATTT
The DNA here is from genome assembly GCF_018492685.1 of Alosa sapidissima. Classification (NCBI taxonomy): domain Eukaryota; kingdom Metazoa; phylum Chordata; class Actinopteri; order Clupeiformes; family Clupeidae; genus Alosa; species Alosa sapidissima. Next base: position 10,155,718 of record NC_055979.1, on the reverse strand, counting down.
TTCAGTACAGGCTTCCATGTTCATTATTATCTTATGTGCGTTTCCTGGGATTTGAACCCATGACCTTGGTTCTGTTGGCCCCACTAGTTAAACATTTTAGTGAAGCCTGAAAACACCAGTCAATGATTTCTCCATTATTTTATACGTATAAAACTGAGGGTTGTGGAGTCTTACAGGATCTTGGCGTGAGCCTTGGTGCTGGTGACCAGGGAGAGAAACAGCTCCCCCTCTGTCTTGGGCATGTCATCGCAGTAGACCGCTTCTCCTGTGGCCTGGCTCAGGGCGGATCGATGCATCATGGGACGGCCGACGGGGTCCTGACCCGGCTGACCTTCCAACACGTCCTGAAATAATCACACATTCTCAGGATGCATGAATTGAAGTTGAATACACTGATGTCTGCAGCCTCTCATATAAACATAATTCTAGTGTAAATAAAAGCATATAATGTCACCTGGAACTCCTGATAGCTGGGCAAGAAGTCATTAGGTAACGCCTCTAGGCTACTCCTCATGTCCTGCTGCAGGTCGTCTGTAATGATGCCCTGACCGCAGACCAAAAATGTGTCAGTTTACGTTCCCAACACACACACACACACACACACACACACACACACACACACACACACACACTTTATACACACGGCCCCAACTACCAAAGATTAAGGCAATAATCTTACATTTGTCCACACACGCAAACACACACACAGACACACACACCATCTCTGCAAGCTTCTGCTGCATCTGCAGGAAGAACTTGAAGAGGAAGTTGAGAGTCAGTGCCCGGCGGAAGGCCACTTTGCCCCCCGGGGCAGATGGAGGCAGGAGTATCTCCTCCAGGAGTACGGGGTAGGCAGCGGTCAATGCCTTCTCTCCCCATGGCCTACAAACACACACACACACACACCTTTGTTTGCCTTTGATTGGAATGACCTTTGATTACTTTGGATTACTTTGATGTCTGTTGGCAAATCTAGCATAAACTGTAACTGTAAACTGATGGCTAAATAAATATCAAAGAGTTACAGTTACAGAACACACACACACACACACCATATTGACACCATATGGATGGTGTGTTATATTTGTACCTCCCAATGATCTGCTGGCATGTCTTGGAGGCGCCGACAGTGCAGGGTCCGACACCTCCGTAAAAGATGCTGAGCTCGTCCACCACACTAGAACCGTCATGGAACCGCACTCGCATGCCTGCGTTCACAGTGGCCAGAGCGTTCTCCTTACGCGGAGCCTGACGGAACGCCCGCACAAACTCTCCCTACAGATGGATAGATGGATGGAGTGAAAGAAAGATGGAGGGATGGATGGAAGGGTGGAGGGATGGAGAGATGGATGGATGGATATATGGAGGGAGGGATACAGGGCTATTTACTGTTATGTGTCCAAAGTTTTCAATTTCTGTGGTTAATTAAATAAAGAATTTATGTTTTAAATTAAATAAGTGATATATGAGGTAAATAAAATAAGTACCCTCCCACACAAACACACACACACACACACACACACACACACACACACAACCCAAAATGGTTAAGGGATGTTGTGCGTGGAATGCAATCATGCTTCTGTTTTGAGGTCCTGAGGTGTAATGAGCTAAAGAGGAATAAGACTGAAGTGAACTCGTCGGCCTCCGCCAGGTGAACACAGCTCCACAACTCTGTCCTCACACTAAGTGCTCCAATCACTCGACCTAACTGAAGTGAAGTACTTTCTCACCCTTCGAGCTCGCCAGCGCAAGATGAGACTGATTAAGAAAAAGAAAAGGTTGTGTGAAGAACTGTGAAGTGTGAAGAATCACGCATCACCTTTCGGGAAACAGGAATGAAAACAGACACAGCAATCTCGTCTGGGTTTAGGAGAGTCTTCCCGAAGCCCACAAAGAAATCTTTATTCATGGGGATCTCTCGCCTTCCCCCTGCTGTGAGGAAAGTCAGTGTTAGGGCCAAGAGAAACACTAGCGCTATTATCATGTAGAAATAGATAGATAGATAGATAGATAGATAGATAGATACTTTATTGATCTCTAAGGGGAAATTCAAGGTCTCAGTAGCATACAGACATCCCGCACAACATGCACTTACAGCTGAAAAAGTAAGTATATAAACATACACACACACACACACACACACACACACACACACACACACACACACACACACACACACACACACACACACACACACACAGTGAGATTCTGCAGGTAGAACTTGAAAAGGTGGAAGGGGTACACACACACCCACACACTCACCCTTTGATACTACGGTGAGTCTGCAGTTTCCAGCGGCCAGGACAGGGTTCAGATCCGAGTTTGGATAGGCACTGACAATGTTACCACCCAGGGTCTACATATACACCACACACACACACACACACACACACACACACACACCAACAATAACAACAGTCAGTCATCCTTTTTACAGTGTTTTTTAATTGCTGAACATTGCTCACTTGTCAGTAGTGTGATTTGGAGAATACTGATTTCAGCCTCTTACAGCTGTCTGCCTGTGCATGTTGCAAGCTAGCTAAACTAGCAAAGGTACTGTAAGTAAATGCACAAGTACAGTTTCTTTGAAATGGTGACTAGCATGATGGTTGTTAAAACTGACATTCAAAACTCATGAAGTGGCTACTTCAAGAATTGAAATCAAACTTCCCTGCTAGTTAACAGTTAACTGATGTTTGGACATTGTAGTCTCTTACAATTGCGATGTATCTAGCTTGCTAAGATATCGTGCTTTTGTATATCAAACTAAACGCGATGTGTCTTCAGTTCTGCAATGCCGGCAGGATATCTGGGGTGCGTTTCCCAAAACAATAGTTGCTAACCTGTTAGCAACTTAGTTGGTTGGCAATAGGAAATTGCATTGCAACCAACGAAGTTCTTCGTTAGCAACTATGGTTTTGGGAAACACGCCCCTGAATGTATGCACTGGGGCAGTATCCTGCCGCCTCTGTTTAGCCAAGGAAGCGCAGCATAAAGACGTCTCTTCTTGTTTGTGGCGGAATTATGACGTTATGCATGTGTATGTGTATATGCATATGTATGTGTGTGTGTGTGTGTGTGTATGTGTATATGTACAGTATGTATGTATGTGTGTGTGTGTTTGTGTGTGTGTTTGTGTGTGCGTGCGTGCGTGTGTGCTGGTGCCACTCACGGCCACGTTACGGATCTGCTGTCCGGCCAGGTTCCCCAGCTGCTGCAGCAAGGCACGGTGGACCTCCGTCTGGTCCAGCGGGAGCGTCCGCACCAGATCCTCCAGAGCTGCACGCACCACAGACATGCTGCAGCCTGCACCTACACTCACACCTGTGCGGTGGACACACACACACGCACAGACACACACACGCATGCACGCACAAGGACAGACAAACATCACACGTGTATTACAAACAAACTAACCTTTAATAATGTCTCTATTGCCTTAGTAACAGTGTAAACATGAAAATCTGCTTACCCTGAGGAGTGTTCTTCACCACAAACAGATCTGGCACTCTGGTCGGCGAAATTATGAATGGATGCAGGATCCCTTTAAACTTAATGTCCAGACCTGCAGGGGCAGAGGGAAGCAGATTAAAGACTGGAGTTAGCTGAATGTGACCTATGACCCATGTCATTTGGGACTGCTGAGGATTGACAACACTAGCGTTGCATTTGTGATCAGCTGGAGGGCTGACCGATGTTGGTGTTGCCAATGACAATGGGTGCTTCGGGATGGCGAGACTTCAGGTCCACGACCTCGTCCAGGGAGATGGGGGACACCCAGGTGATCCGCTCTCCACGGAAGGTCTGGGTCGCCTGCAGCCCGCTCTCGGTCATCCTCTACAGGAACACAGGAGAACAGGGGCGTCTGCTGAGTTAAGGTAGACCAGAGGGCTACACCAATAAAGAAGAGTGCTATGTTGAGCCCAACACCAGAGTTGCATATAGTACAATCCCTGGACAGGGGGATCACAGGAGCGGTGCTTTTGTTGTTGTTAGTTAATGATCAGTTAATGATCTAGAGCTTCTCTAGAGTCTTACGATGAGCTCTGGGGGAAAGATGAGGTCCTGGGTTGGATCCAGCGGGAGTAGATTGTCCGTGTTGAAGAGCTTAAGATGTCCCTGAGTGTGAGAGAAACATCAGGCAGTGAGTGTATCAAACATAAACCTCTTTAAATTGTTACATAGTAAGTGGTGCATTGCACAGGTCTGCTGTTCCCTTGTACAACACCAGGCAGTGTGGAGGTGTTTAACATTTACAGTCACTCATAATCAAGGTCATCTGTAGCCTCATCACTCACATTCTCAACGTCATCTGTAACCTCGTTTCCATTTGCTCGACCAGGCTCTTTGCCATTCTGCTGGCAACAGTTTGAATTCTGCGAACGGACACAAACAACAGCTGAAAAGCAGTTTGAATAGTTGGACACTACAAGGCTACTTGGGCTGGACCTCACCAAACTCTTCTCCAGAAGCATAAAAAAGCCTTTATCATAAAGAGAGAGCTGGAACAGAAAAAGTCTTCAGAGAATCACACAGGCAGGAGCTGAAGTGTGATGCCACAGGGTCTTTCTTCCCAAGCTCCAAACACAGAGAGAGTTTGTCTCACATTCTAGAATGATCTGCACTGATATTCCTACAGTATACTCCACATTTTAACAGCACCAAACTTCTGAGGGCCTGTATATATTTGTTAATGTATATATTTGTTTATATCTTGGGTGAAATCACACGTTTTAGTCATATGATCTTTACATGACTTCACTGAGATGCAATCTCATTTTCTCTTACATTCTCTGAAATTGAGTTTCCACTGGAGCAGGACTTGGCTCCACTGTTTTGGCAACAGTTTGAACTCTGTAAAGAAACAACAAAAAATGTATTAATATTTCAGTCACAGTTTGAAGACCTCCAGTTCAGATCTTTGTGAATGCACTACATCTTTATATCTCATACACACTCATAGCTACATCATATAATCAAATCATAGCTACATATTGTATAAATGACACATGACCCAGTCTACATATAAAGGATTTCTTTGTCTTTGAAATGTCATAACTCAAAGTCAATCTGACATTTTGTCTCGATCATGGACAATGAGTTCCAGTCATGTGATGATGCGTGTGCTGTTCTGCCCCTAAAAACCATGCAAAAGCATCTGCATTCACAGTAAACCCAAGTGTGCTCTCCCTAAGTACCATGCAGATGGGTCAGCAATGGCCACTGCTGACTCTCCTCTCAGACCACCTGCTCAAATGAGTGCTGGGCTACACGCCAGCATGGAAAATGTGCATCAGAAGCAAAGCATGACCTTTGACCCTGTACCCGTGATCTACAAGGTCACGCTACCAGCGGCTCTGATAACTGCATCTAAACAAGCACCCACAGTCCCAAGGCCAATCCAGTTGTTAAGTCGTGGCTCGTATTTTTCCATAGACAGTAAAAGAAACATTTTTTCTGCTATTAAGAGTAGTCTACAAGAAAACTGTCATTCTACTACTCACTCACTACCTCAACCTAATAAATATTTCTTTTTTTGCATAGACCTGGAAGTTACCCTTGATTATATAATCTGGCTGCACAGCTACACTAATTACCCTGTTAGTTTTTACCCTCACTAAAACAGAGGTGATGGTAACAAGGTTTACAGTTTGTTAAAACAAGCTGGCTGCCCTAGTAAACCAGTACCTCACAGATGGCCTTGTATCCAAACCAGTACCTCACAGATGGCCTTGTATCCAAACCAATACCTCACAGATGGCCTTGTATCCAAACCAATACCTCACAGATGGCCTTGTATCCAAACCAGTACCTCGCAGAAGGTATTCAAGGTCTTGTACCCAAACCAAACCACTACCTCACAGAAAGTCTTGTACCCAAACCGAACCCGTACCTCACATAAGGTATTGTACCCAAACCAAACTAGTACCTCACAGAAGGTCTTGTATCCATCCAGAATGGGACGGTATCCAGTGCAGCGACACAAATTACCTGGAAAGCAGGTGAAGAAAAAAAGAGACACCCCAAATCAATGTTACAGTTCATAGTATATATATAAGTATAAGTATATATACTCTTTTGATCCCATGAGGGAAATTTGGTCTCTGCATTTATCCCAATCCGTGAATTAGTGAAACACACTCAGCACACAGTGAACACACAGTGAGGTGAAGCACACACTAATCCCGGCGCAGTGAGCTGCCTACTACAACAGCGGCGCTCTGGGAGCAGTGAGGGGTTAGGTGCCTTGCTCAAGGGCACTTCAGCCGTGCCTACTGGTCGGGGTTCGAACCAGCAACCCTCCGGTTACAAGCCCGAAACGCTAACCAGTAGGCCACGGCTGCCCCATAGGGTGTAGCCATAGGGCATGTGTGTTTTTAGGGGTGATGTGTGTGTGTACAGTATGTGTGTGTAGAAAGTACCAGCCAGTGCCTCTGTGATGTCCTCCATGGTGGGCTGGGGCTTGTTCCTCAGTAGAGTGTACATGGACATCACCATACCAGGGGTGCAGAAGCCACACTGAGAACCATGAGCCTTTGCTATGCGCTCCTGAGAATGGAAACACACACACACACACACACACAAACACACTTGCATTCCTGTAAACTAAAATGGAACATACCATTGACATGGCACCAATTTAGCACTAAAAGGGTCATGCTCCCCCCACGACTACAGCATTACCTACCGTAATACCAGCCATTCCATGTGTGCATCGGCAAGGCCAGAGGCTGTATTGTCCTTATAGTAAGTCAGTGTGACATCAAAATGAGTTTTTTGGAAAACAAACTGCACTGTGTTGCTTTCACAAGAGGACCAGTAACAGCACTTTGCGGTTGGCACATATTTCCCTGGACCCCTATGCCCACCCTGCGGTTGGCACATATTTACCTGGACGGGGTGCAGTTTGGTCTTGGTGCTGCCGATGCCCTCCACGGTGGTCACCGCTGCCCCATGCAGCTGGCACACGGGCAGCAGGCAGGCGTTCACCGCACAGTGGCTGAGGGGTGAAGGACAACTCACACACACACATTTGCATAAGGTCAAAAGTGATGCCTCTGATGGCTATCTAACAACACTGTCTGTGGGGCATTTCTCATTGCAACTTTAACTGGGAATGTTGAACAAAATAGTGTTAGGCTTAAATCACTAGTTACCTGCTGTGAAAAATTATTATTATTTATTTTGAAAACGGAGCTCATTTTGTCAAAACACAACACACAATCCACACACCCAAGTAGCAAAACACCTTTTGCAAACCTCTACGCACTAACTACAAAACCTGGTAACACTTTACTTGACAGTATCGAAATAAGAGTGACATGACACTGTCATGAACACATGACACTGTCATGACACATGAACCCTAACCCCAACCCTAACTTGTTATGACAAAAACCGAAAGACACTTAATGACAGAAGCGTTATGTCATAAACATTTATGACTTGTTTATGACACGTTCATGACAGTGTCATGTCACTCTTATGTCGATACTGTCAAGTAAAGTGTAACCCAAAACCTTACACCAAACCAGTAAAACATTATACATTTCTTACAAAAGCACACTATTCTTGCGAAACACTAAAAAAAAATTGCTTTTGTGTCAAAACAGTTCACACAACCAGCACCTGATGGTATAAATAAAAACACATGGCTTTTGCTTTCTCCATGTGCTGGGACTATCAGTCTGCAATATAAACATGTAAACATGCACGCATTCAAATGTCTTACTTATGGATGTTTATTTCAATAGAAATGGAGGGAGGAGTGTCAAACAACAAAAGCACAGTAGTAGAAAAAAAGAAAACAGTGGAAAAAAACAAGAAACAAACCAGAAATAATCTTAGCAAGAAAACAAAAAACCCAGAACAAATTGGGCAAGATTTCATCCATATCACATGCAATGTGGTCTTGTGCTAGACACCATGCAATCACTGATGTCTATAGATGGCAGGCAGAACCAACTGTTGTTATAAAACCTTTTTGAAGGGCCCATTGAAAGAACTCTAGAGGGTTCTTTGAAGCCAAACCAAATGGTTCTATAGAACCTGTTAGGGGTTCTTTTGATATTCTAACATAGAGGCTGTAGCCTTTCTCCTCCTCCTCTTCTTCACCTCCTTGTCCTCCTCCTTCTCATCCTCTTCTTCCTCATCTCCTTGTCCTCCTCCCCTCCTCTAACTCTTTTATATAGTGCTCAAACACTATTTGTTGAGTGAACTCATTATCTAAAAGCGCTTTGTCATGGTTGTGCTGGTCTGGGTTAATGTTTTGCTACTTGAGTGTAAAGTTTCGCTAGCTGTGTTTTGACAAGTTGAGTTTTGTTAGCACTGAGAGGCTGACTAGTTACCCATAGATTATTTCTGTTAAAATAAAGCCCTTTTAATTCAGCACTTGTAAAAGGATACACAACGCTCCTGGAGTGGACCTGGTAGCGGGAAAGCATGACTGTGCAGGCTCCACATCCTCCTCCACCACAACCATACTTGGCACCTGTCAACCTCACTGTCACAAGGAATGGTCAAGGACATAGTACACCTTGTTCTTTTTTTATAATAGTGTTAATAATACAATATGTTTTTAAATGATTAATTGAAACATTGGTCAAGGACATGACAACTGACTGACACTGAAAGTGTAGACTAACTATGTGCTGTGAGATTTTAAATGTATGATTCCAGTGTTGTAGCTGGCAGGAATGCTCTGTAATAGGCAATTTGGAAAACAGACCAATACAATAAAAATAACAGATCGATAAAAAAAAAAAAAAGATTTGAATTTGATTTTTCAAAGGTTTTGGGTTCACAGAGAGAGATCAATAATAACTACTGTGCTCTCCATCATGCATATATGCATGCATGCAACTTGCATGTATGCATGCATGCATGCAACAGCATACATCCATATGTTTTCAACATATTTCAAAGGAAAGGGGGAACTTCTAGTGAGATTTCTGACCAGGACCACTGTGCCATGGGAAGTAGCCTAAGCTATAACACTTGCATTCATTGAACAAGTCCGATGCACAACTTATTAAAGTGGATTAAAGGATACTCCTTTTACGTAGGTAAGGCAACAGCATTGTTTCAGGGTCAACATCGCGCTCAGTAACCTAGATAACATTTAAGACATTAGACAAGTTTGTAGCCTAGATCACATTCATGTAATACAACAGCCCACAAGATACATATGTATTTGGAAAGACAGCAATTCGAAACAAACCAGCAGGAGTTAAGTAAAGACCGTAGGCTAGGCTACTGCCCAATAGATCACGGGGCAAATTATATTTGTATCAACCCTTTTCAAAAATAACAGCGTAAGTAGCTAGCGCAGAAGATGTAGGCAGCCTAGGCCTACACTGAAACATGTTAAACGTGTTTAAAAAACGTACCTTTTTCCCGTTGACATAGAAAGTCAAACAGCCACTTTCTTGGTTTCCTGACATTTTCCCTTGAGTTACCACCACAACACCATTAGAGTAGCCTAGAGCCTCTTTCTCGTCTGTCTGTGCTGTTCTGCTGCTGACCTGAACTAGCCCTTAAAGTGATAGCTATATTTGAGATTAGTAAATTCCTAGGTTAGGCTACTTTGTAACACTGAGCGTACGTTTCGTCAAACATTAACACAAACTCGCGTCACAGACGTAGGCTAATTCACCGCCCATTTGGAGGTACAAACAATCGGATTTTTGGTTATTTAACCATCAGTTAACTTCAAAAAAGGCATTTTACTTTAGATAGACAATAGCAAGGCTACATCATAGGAGTGAGTGATTAACGTCAAAAAATCTAGACTGGAGTAACTCAACATTTGACACCTCCGATATGTTTAGTGTTCTAAAGACGTCAAATAGCCCGTTATCGTTATCGTTACCAAATTGAAAGCCAAGGAGGCAGAAGTGAACACGCATGTATGACTATAAAAACTGTGCCTTAATTTTACAACTAAACATGAGAAAATACTTTTATAACTCTTGAGCCAGTTTCTTCTCTGATCTCAATGTCAATGCAGCGTTTGTGTGCACCTCCAACAGCATGGCGTACCTGGTTTTCTCCCAAAATGCCCTTAAACGCCCACATACCTGTATGTTTGTGTGAAAGAATAACACCGACTCATTTCTCACAAACAAATTGTAGGCTAAATGAACGATATAAACAAGTTAGCCTAATTGTATTTTTAGGTTATTGTGTTTCAGTGTTTTTAAATTCATATTCGGGAGAAAAGAGAGGGATTAACCAGTTTATCTGGCGAGCTGCTAGGCTACTTTCTCTGAAACCTGACATGCATTCTCTGAAAGATATCGCAGGCTCTCAGATATTTAATATCTTAAATAACTGTAATATTTTGCGCACAGTAGTAAGTAGGCCTACGTCGCTTTGGATAGAAGCGTCTGCTAAATTAATAGTCTGAATAGTGGAGGGGATTCTCAAATGATCAGCAAAAATCTGTCGCTAGGTGGCAGTCCAAGTCAACGCATAGTCTGCAGAAAATCAAATCTGACAACACACCTAGGCCAATAGGCCTAATATGGCAGTATAGTAGGCTATTACAACAAGTTGTCCCACATCTGCATGCCTAAGGAATTTCAATGATCATCTACATCGGCCTAGAACTGATCGCACAGTGCAGCTATGACCTAACCTTGTTGACCTATAACAACCAATTTATCAGAAGTGTGGTGGAGCTTTGTATGCTTTGGCCTGTTTATATGTCTTACCTATCTTGTCCTCTTGCTATCTGTGTGTGTGTGTGTGTGTGGTGTGTTAGAGCAGTGGTTCTCAAATGGGGGTACGCGTACCCCTGGGGGTACGTGAAGGCACTCCAGGGAGCAGGGATGGATTACTGTACGGGCCTACCGGGCCCAGGCCCAGGGGCCCAAGGGGTCAGGGGCCCCTGAAGCCCAAGCCTTTGCATGGAATCATTGCCTCAGTATCAACAAATCAGGATGTAGGCCATGAATCTGATTGAATTTAGTATTGGCCATCCCCAAAATGCACCAGAATACAGGAAATCACATCAAACAAATAAAAAAAAATTCTGGGGGAGGACCCCCAAACCCCCCCTCCCACATATATAACAATTAGTGGGGGGCCCTTAATACATCTGGGCCCAGGGGCCCGAAAGTTCATAATCCGCCCATGCCAGGGAGTACGTGAGATTTTAACCCTTAGAACCCGATTGACGCAAAGTGCTTCGCTGCGCGGCGGTCATAATAATAACTTCATATAGCTCGACTTACCTCACGTTTTTGTCTGTTTTTGTGGCAAAGCATGTTTATAATCCAACACTATTGTGTGTTTCTATATGGCAAAGAATGTTCATAATCCGGTTTTGAGATCCTAGCAAATTCCTGCATGGCATCCAATTCAAGGCTCACATTGCATCCCAATTTGTTCGACAAAGAAACACCTTTTTTGCCTTTACTTTGTTCATGGCAATGCAGTAAAAAGTTGTAGAGAATCATAGGTGCAAACACTATAGGCACAGGCTAACACGTAAACTCGGGTCAAGTCAGGTCAGATCAGTTGTCACAGATATGGAGCGCAGAAATAAATAAAATAAAAAAATGGCATTTATTTCTGTAAGGCGCACACCACATATGTCTGTAAATTGCTCAGCCCCAGAGAATCCCTCCACCATGGCAATGATATTGCCAGATTCAGGACAGTCTGCCCTACACACACATGAAATGCATGTAGATTCATGTGCTTGCTGTGGTGAGATACATGTCAAAATATAAGAATTTTTATAATACGCTTTTTATATTTTAATTCTTTAAAAATCAAAATAAAATCAATGCTAGTACTAATCCATGAAAAAATTAAAATATACATATATTTAAAAAGTAGAATCCATGCAAAAAAAGTTTGGCTAACGGAGTTAATTCGTCAGGTTTTATGGAAAGGTATAGTTGTGTATCGTCTGCATAAGAATGAAATTTAATGCATATATTATATGTACATATAACAATAATGTATATATAAAATATATACATATTTAATGCATATAATATATATATATATATATATATATATATATATATATATATATATATATATATATATATATATACATATATTTAAAAAGTAAAATCCATGCAAAAATACTTTAAAAACAATTATTTAAATTTAAATTTAATTATCCTAAAAACCCAGAGTCCCCCCCATATCAGGATGGTTCGACCCAACCTGTCACATGCCACCAGCCATCACCTGTCAATCACTGTCAAAACTCAAACGATGGAGTCGTGGTTGAAGCGTAATTCTTGTGTGCTGGTTAGGGGGTACTTGGCTGAAAAAATATTTCACAGGGGGTACATCACTGAAAAAAGGTTGAGAACCACTGTGTTTAGAGAGTTGTAGAGAATTTAAAAACACTGAAACACAATAACCTAAAAATACAATTAGGCTAACTTGTTTATATCGTTCATTTAGACTACATTTTGTTTGTGAGAAATGAGTCGGTGTTATTCTTTCACACAAACATACAGGTATGTGGGCGTTTACAGTTTTTTTCAACTGCTTACACACTAAATCTTTGCTTGTCACACAATTTTCTAAACATGTCCTCCAAACATCATAACCCGACACCAAATCTGCAAAACCATACACTAATTCTCAGTGTTTGACTCAGTTTTCAATTGACTAAAACACATTTTGCAAAACACAACACACAATTTTCTACCTAACACACAAAATTCTAACAGGAAGTAACTTGATTTCGTTCTTCAAACACAACCCATCAAAATGGCACACTAAATCACCAGTGCTTCACTCTTTCTCTTCACATGTGCAAACACTCTTTACTTTACTGAACACCATCCAATCATTGCCTTAGTATAGGTCTATGAATAGATATACTCTCTATGTAGGTATAGACTCTTTCAATCTGCTCCTAGAGGATTTCCGGTTGAAATATTCAGAACCAACGCAGATACTTTGAAAATAGAGAAAATACAGTAATCGGACTTTAGGCCTATGAATACATACTGTACACGACCCCCCCCCCCCCCCCCCCCCCACACACACACACACTTGTCTTTAGAAAAAAACAAAATCAGTGTTTTCAAAACTCCATCCACATCTGGTGGTCAGTGTATTCTTCTTTGCTTTTTTTTCTTGTTTGCTGTAAAATATTGTATTCACAACAGCAAATGTTTCAATATTGCTTGCATTTTTACTGTGTATTTCAACTTCTCTTTGTTGATACCGTAACTTTCACTCTTGTATGGAAATACATATAGAAAGCCTAAGACAGAAGAGCTTTAGGTTTTGAGCAACAGTGTGTACATGATGTATCCAAAATGTCATATTATGACAAAAGTGTTTGTAATGTGAAGCGAATGTTTGCTTTAAACATGTGTTTTTGACATTTTGAATGTTGTGTGTCATTTTGCTGGAGATTTGGGGCATTTTGCATTTTGTGTGAGCAGTTGTGGGTTTTGTGTGTGGAGTTTTGAAAAATAGACACAGAGTTTTGAAAACGTGTGTAAACAATTGTAAAAAACTGTATTAGTACACACCCACCCTCCACAGAGTCGACCCACTCTACAGCTCCCATACTACAGACACTCCAGAGACAGGACAGAGCACATACCTACATGGCTATAATCTACAGTGCTGTGCATAAGTTAAGACACCCATTAAGACACCCATGCTAAAGTTGACTAAAAAGAGGAATAAAAAAAAAAATATTCTTCAATGTCTTCAATGGTTTGGAGTGAATTTCACCCTATTGCACGATGACCGTGAGCCAAACACACTCCCAGAAGCTTTTTTCCCTTGGTCGAACATTGGTCAAGTGTAGGCCTATCTCGTAAATTACCCCACTAATAATGTCCAGAATATTACCAAACTTCTACAGTAGTACAAAAAGTGTCTGTACTCATAAAACGAGGCATTGGAAAGTTTGTAAGTAGCATACACCAGGAGTTTATTTAAATAACACTTGCCTGATGGCTTCTACTTTCTGCTACCGGTACGTTGTGATTTAGGAAAAACCCAGACCATTAGGCCTACTTTAATGCCTTAATTAACAAAATGAGGAAAAATCCAACCTTTAATGACACAAATTTTCAGAGCACCTTAGCCGGCTACATGGCTACAATCTATTTTCAAGTTGAGAAATTTCCAGGGTCTCATAAACTTGGGGAGGGGGCCTTTTAGACCAAAATCACCAAAGATTTAGACCAAGACCAAAGATACCCAAAACTCTATTGTTTATCGTTTGTACAACAGCAGTTGATAAATCAACATATAGTTGATTAATTATGACAGATGATAAAGCAGCACGGTCAACAGATGAATGTTTTGTTTGGAAGCATCGATAACATTAAAAAAAAAGTATTTTTTTCATGGCTTTGTGCTGGACTTAAAACAACAGTGACCTCAGACTCTTCCTCTAACAAATCGTCTTATTGACCTTTGGCTGCTTTCACCCTGTTCATGAATCATCGGATTTGGAATGTCTCAAATAATGATGACAGCATGATGTCACCACCATGTAAACCAACTTCCTCTTGGATTTAAAAACTATCACTACTTGTTGCTGGCTGTCTGCTGTCAACGACCAGATTAATTAAAAATGCAAATGTTTCATTGACAAAATGTCATTGCCAGGTTTGCCAAGGTTTAGGTTAGAACATGTGAACAGAGTCATAGAGGATGCTCATATAAAAGCACAGTCCACTGTGAGGACAGGGACAGGAAGACATTTTACCTGCCAATTAAAGGCGCTCTAAGCGGGTAAAGTCACTTCTGTTGATGTTCAAACAAAACAGAGAGCTAGCTCGCTACTCCCTCCCCCTCCCTCCCATGCAATGGAAACTCTCCTAAACGCACATCTCATCTGTGATTTGCTAGAACAGTTTGTTATGTTTTTATGGTCCAGGTTGGACCAAGTTGTTTTTGATGCCGTTTTTGGACCCTAGGCTGTCCACAGAGACCGTGTGTTTTTACAGTGTATTGAGGGCACAGGCAGCTAGCGGCTGGTGAGGAGATGTTTACATTATGTGACAACATTTTTTTTGGCTTAGAAACCGCATAACATTGCCTAGAGCACCTTTAAGGTATCATTAACCTCAATACGTCACGAACAACTGGACACTGTGAAATCCTCTTCCAGATGCCACTAGGGATGAGCAATATAGACTTTGGACTTTGGAGAACTATATCACAATATTTCATGGTATTCCTGGCGATAACTGTATAAATGAAGTCTGCTTCTCATGAGTGACAATCTTGGCACAGATGGTGACATCAGCAGGGAGAGGGTATGCAATGCCACGCCTTACTTGTACTGCTCTCAGTGTGTGCCTTGATGTTGTGTCAGTGGAATAAACATTAAGTTCCAGCGAAGCGCGATCATGAATCGAAGGAGATAAAAATGACGTTGCTGTGTTAGTAGTATACATGGTTGGTGATCATTTAGTCTGTGCTGCTGCAGAGGGTTAGCCAGAGAGATTTTATTGGCCCTTTCCTTTGGGGTGGCTGAGTCTGTGTGTGTGTGTGTGTATGTGTTTCTGTGTGCATGTGTGTGTCTAGCGCCGTGCCTTTAAGACCGTTCGGCTCCAGTCACTTGTTTTCTTTAAAAGTTGGCACGCAGGTATGAAGCAGGGGTGATGCTGGTTAGTATGGCTTTCGATGTTGCTCTCGGGAAGGCTTTCCCTGTTCGTGCAGTGATCCTCCGGATGGCAACCGGTTTTGAGACATGGACGGATTATGAACTTTCGGGCCCCTGGGCCCAGTTGTATTACAGTTTTTTACAACTGTTTACACACGTTTTCAAAACTCTACACACAAACTCTATTTTTCAAAACTCTACACACAAAACCCACAACTGCTCACACAAAATGCAAAATGCCTCAAATCTCCAGCAAAATTACACACAACATTCAAAATTCAAAAACACATCTTTAAACCAAACATTCGCCTCACATTACAAACACTTTTTTCATAATATGACATTTTGGATACATCATGTACACACTGTTGCTCAAAACCTAAAGATCTTCTGTCTTAGGCTTTATATATGTATTTCCATACAAGAGTGAAAGTTACGGTATTTACAAAGAGAAGTTGAAATACACAGTAAAAATGCAAGCAATATTGAAACCAAAAATAGTGATTTTTTCCCAAATAATTTGCTGTTGTGAATACAGTATTTTACAGCTAACAAGAAAAAAGCAAAGCAGAATACAATGACCACCAGATGTACATGGAGTTTTGAAAACACTGATTTAGTTTTTTTCTAAAGACAAGTGTGTGTGTGTGTGTGGGGGGGGGGGGGGGGGGGGGTCGTGTACAGTATGTATTCATAGGCCTATAGACCCTTTCAACTGCAGAAACAAACAATTCTACAGTAAGCGTTCCATTTTCTGGAGGCACAAAAAAATGTATTGAGCTAATGGTACTGTAACATGGTGACAAACAAAAATAGAGTAAAAAGACAAATTTTAATAAAGTCAACTTTTTGTAGAACATTACTGTAAGCTAAAGTCCGATTACTGTATTTTCTCTATTTTCAAAGTATCTGCGTTGGTTCTGAATATTTCAACCGGACATTGAAATATTCAGAACCATGGACAACCGGCCATTTCTGATCTGAATGGCAAATCAAGAAATATTGTCTACTCTTGTGTAAGCCCTGTACACAGTGCAGTGTTTTGCAGATGACTTGCTTTCACTAAAAATGTTTGTTTAGTCCTCATGCCTCATTACTTACTACCGCTGTAGCAGGCAGCTCACTGCTCCGGGTTAGTGTGTGCTTTATCTCACTGTGTGTTCACTGTGTGTTGTGTGTGTTTCACTAATTCACGGACACAAATGCAGACCAAATTTCCCCTCACGGGATCAAAAGAGTATACTTACTTATACTTAAAAAAAGCATCTTAACAGAACATGCAAAAAGACAAAGACAGTGAATAAATGTATATATTTATTGACACTTTTATCAACAGAGACTCATGAACCCATGAAAACCATCTGGTGTTGATCATTTAAAACATAACCAAAAATACAATATATAGCCCATAAAATAGAGCCCAATTGAGAGAAAAGTATCTGTCTTTTACCAGAGTAAACTAAATTAAATAATAATTTTGAAATAACTGAAGAAATGTGTAAAAACATGTTGTTAAAAATATAGACAAATACCTGTGAAAGTAAAATACCTTTTGCCTGAGAAAACTGCAGTGTTTTATAAAAAGCAGAGCAGATCAGTGTGTTGTTGCTAACTTGAAAGAGTCATTCAAATGATGCATGCGTGTATCAGTTTGTTACAAAGAATTACATATTGGAAAATAATTATTAAGTGTCAATTCAAGTTAGGCATTTCACTTTGACATAGATGTAAGTTGTTTACTCACCCCCTCTCTTCCCTCCTCCCACTCCACTTCCCTCTCCTCTCCATCTCCTCTTCTACTTCTCCTCCTCCACACTTCTACTTAATATGTAGGCACTCCTATTCTCTAGAACAAGTATTGACAGATACAAGTGCTATCTTATTTGGCTTGTGTCAGAGTTTTGACACAATGTGCCACATTCTGCAAAAGCATGTAAGCAATCGGCAAAAACTGTAATTAACTGTAGGAGTACCAACAGACACATACAGCATGAACGCAAGCAAGCATGCCTCCCTGTATTCAGTTAACCCATGTCAAATTTAATGCACAAAATTGTTTAAATCAAGCATTTTACAAACCAGTCATATTTAATAAAATCACCCTCACATAAAACTGTTATTTTATCAGTGGAAATGATTACACAAAACCTAATAACATTAGTTTTGTGTTAATGATTGATGATTGAATTTATATTGATAAAAATGGCAGATTTACAGCCATTTTTGTAAAAAGTAGGTATATAGTAATTTACTGAAACTAATGCATAGTGAGATGCATTGATTTGACTCCAGTAAAAATTTGATGTCAGGGGCAACAAAATCTCTTACTTAATTTCTTTGAGCAAGAGACCATAGGGACGGATAGCACTGCTCATAATCTCCTTCTCTCGGCTGATGTTCCCTTTGGGACAGGAACCAACCAGTAGTCTTTCTTAAGACAGGCACCACAACGAAACACTGTTGGTAGCATTGGCTAACTAGCGCCAGATTTCTGAGTGCAGGGGACAAGCCGAGGTGAGCTATGAGACATAACGTTCACACTCGGTATCATGTTTCAACACACTTTAGGTCAATATCACACCGGAATTCTCCTTTAAACCCGGACTGGATGATGCCCTTTGCTTCATGGATGCCAGTTCCATGATAAGAAACAGGCCACACTCCTGGTGCTGAACTGCATCCCAGCCAGGCATTTCCATCTTTGTATTTACCCCAAACCTTCAGAGCGATCCGGTTCCACCCAGCTTCTATTCCTCACCACCTCGCTTGAATACACAGGAGTCAGATATGTTGGTGAAGTCATAATCATATCCTGGCCGAGTTGGCACTGTCCTCTTCCTCTTTGCTCAGTTCTTCTCCCTTTGGAGTTGCTGGAGATTCAGCAATAACAAATTATTTTAACAAGTACATTATCAGGGCTGAGACGGGGTCTAAGGATTTCAACATATCCTATCCAAACCAAGCCGTAGACAGAAATTCCACAGTCAGAACATCTGCATTTCCAGAGTCACCATCAGATAGAAGCCTGATTGAGACTCCAAGGACTACAGAAAGACCCTCTAGGACTACTTCTCTATCCATCGTTCAAGTCAGTCAGTGGATATGATTAGCGTTAGAGGTGGATGTTCAATTCTGGAAGTGAACAATGTAGTCACTTGTCATTGTTTACCTTGCCGTGTCTGCTTTTGGTGGTAGGGAAGTCCCACTCTGCTCTCAACATGACCTACATGAAATGCCATCTCTTACCCATCCTTTCACTTTCACCTTCAGACAAGAGGTATTTGGCAATAGTGTAAACAAGCAGGACTTGATGCACCGATAAACTGGAACTAGAGACTGCTCTATCAAAAATATAATTATTATTATAATATAACAACACATATACAAAAAGGGGAAATTTTACCCGAAATGTTGAAAGTTAATTACAAGTAGGCTAAACCATCACAGAACACAAAGCAATTAGGCCCACACTTCATCATCACACACTTTAAAGACACCTACTCAAAAGAGGCCATGGTGACACAAACGACACAATATAACATGTGAGATAGCTACCCTACCACTCAGGTCCCCCCCTTTCATGTAGCCACATCACTCAGAATTGTTAGTTATTGGTTAGTTAACAACAATGTATGATTGAATGTGGGAAAATGATAGTTGGTCCCTTTAATAACTGCTGCAAGACTTCCTCAGTCAATTCCCTTCCCCAGTCAGACATGCAGATGCCTGGTGTCTAGACTGGTCTGTAGTCTCACTCCAAACATATAGTGGGTTTGAATAGCACTGTTGTGCCTTTAAAGAAGCCCTATGCAACAATTTTAGCAAAAATGACCTTAACTAGATGTACCGTAGAGCGGTACAAAATATGACCGTCGCCCAGTCCAGCACATTTTTTTCACAAAAATAAATCACGCTGAAAGGCATATATGATTCTAACTGTCTCACTGGTATCTGCTAGACAACAAGTACCAAAACATGATTAGTTCATAGATTTCACATGTAAAATTCATTTTATACAACCCCACCCCCATCTTGCCTGTTCATAATTCTGAGAAATTCTTGAATTGTGTGCATGTGTGCGTGTACATGTTTATGTTTATGTGTGTGTGTGTGTGTGTGTGTGTGTGTGTGTGTGTGTGTGTGTGCGTGCGTACTTGTGTGTGTTCCTGAATATGTGCCTGTGTTTGTGCATGTGCATGCATGTGTTGAATTGTGTGCATGTGTGCATGTACGTGTTTATGTGTGTGTGTGTGTGTGTGTGTGTGTGTGTGTGTGGGTGTGCCTGTGTGTATGCATGTGCATGCATGCGTACATATATCTACTGTGTGTGTATGTCTCATACGTATGATTACTGTGGTCGTAGTGTTATCCGATTGCATCGAAGTCCGAAATCATTCAGAGTAAACATGGTCTTATGTTATCCAATTGTGTGCAGTGAGATTTTTAAATGCATGCTTGTTGCCTCCCCTTGAGTTGGGCCATTACATTGTTTGTGGCCAGACCCTTCATTTTTCTAGATTACCAGGCACTGGATTTTCCAGGCTACAGTAGGTCAGATATAGCCTGGCGAGCCAGACCCACATTAAAATGTAGGGTCTGGGCACAAACCGTTCGCAGTGCTCAGTCCGAGGGGCGGGATAATCAGTTGTCTTTCAAATTCCCTCTGCACCCAATAGGACGCAATAGGATATTTGTTTTCAAGTAGCAGGGAATTCAAGCCA
Organism: Alosa sapidissima; assembly: GCF_018492685.1. Lineage (NCBI taxonomy): Eukaryota > Metazoa > Chordata > Actinopteri > Clupeiformes > Clupeidae > Alosa > Alosa sapidissima. The sequence goes on along the minus strand of NC_055979.1, from coordinate 10,135,375 downwards.
AACCGTTGCAACTCTGCCATCAATCATTATGTTAAGCCCACCAAACGACTCTATACACGATTTCAATGGCCTGATTAAGTTTCGATTTCTGGAGCTCACAAGCCAACGGAGAGTTGCTAGACTAGCCCTGGCAGCAAATGTAATTTCCTGCCGCTAGGGGCGCGTCTAGATTTCTAGGCTAGGTCAGATATGCAACAGGGGTAATACTGGTTAGTTTGGCTTTCGATGTTGCTCTCGGGAAGGCTTTCACTGTCCGGCAAATTTTATAATATAGCCGCCTGACCTTTTGACGTACCCATGTCAAAACACATCTGATGAGCACAGCTAGATACCCTACACATGTTCATCAAATGTGTCAAATACAAATTTGGAAAAAAACATGTTGTTTCCATATGCATGAAGCCTGCTTTTCATGAGTGACAATCTTGGCACAGATGGTGACATCAGCAGGGACAGGGTAAACCTGTGCCTGTGTGTGTGCATGTGCATGCATACGTACATATATCTACTGTGTGTGTATGTCTCATACGTATGATTACTGTGGTCGTGGTGTTATCCGATTGCGTCGAAGTCCGAAATCATTCAGAGTAAACATGGTGTGGCAGACGGTGACATCAGCAGGGACAAGGTAAACAATGCCACGCTTTACTTGTACTTCTCTCAGTGTGT
>NC_055979.1:10082206-10132206 GCF_018492685.1 Alosa sapidissima | reverse complement strand
TGAGAGGTGATTGGTGGAAGGAGTGGATTGTAATTTCAGGTCAACCACAACAAAGTTCCCTTTTCACTCCCATTCGCTCCCATCGCTCGGTTGAACCAGGCGTCCCCACCATCGCCCGATCTCACGGCGTGGAGTACAGCCCGTATAATCACTACCAGACCTAGCTCTGGCTCTGCTTATGGGAGAGGCCAGTGCAGGTATCCAATTTCAAAGTCGAGATATGAACCCTGTCCACAGCATCCCCCCAGTTTCTCATAGCAAGTTGAGCACTGGAACCTACACGTGCCAGGCCTATGCCATTATACATATGCTAGGCCAGGGGGCCTTTTTTGCCTGGAGAGCCACTTTTACCATTTTTTTTTTTTTTAATCTCAGAAGAGCCACATAAAGACGGTTACAAAAAAAGTTTGGATATTTAACTTACTGTTACTTTCATTCAGCAGAGGATTTTTAAATACATTTTCTACTCGTTTTAAAAGTAGGTCTAATGTGCAAGTAACTTGAAATGTAAAGTGGAATGACAGAAGTATAGGCCTTAGGCTTCCCATGTACTGTAGGCTAAACACCACCCCCTATTTTTCCTTTGGTATGCAAAGTAACATCATAGTTAACAACACAACACTCAATTTTCATTGACATGTCATTGGCGAAATTGAACATTAGGCATACCAGATATTAGATTTGGTGATGGCCAGATTTGGTGAGTCTGGCTGGCTCATATTCAGTGAGGTGAAGTTTCATGCTAGAATTGAGGCTGTCACCATTTAAGGGCAACTCCACTCAAAACTGTCATATCCATAACGGCAACTAAATACCATGGCATTGTGTTGGCGTTATGGATGTGACAGTTTTGCGCGAAATTGCCCTTAAACGTGGGCACAGGTTTGTCTTTATATTTTTCATATGTGAGAAAGATTTCTCACATGCAAGTGGAACCCAACAGGGTTAACACAGCAATACTAACTCGTTGCAGTGTGCGATATATAACGGACAGTTCATTTCGCGTTTTCAGAATCAGTCTTCGGATGGAAACTTTCCCATTTCAGCCCGCTTGTGTTCGCGCTCGCAAGCTGTGGTCGCTGACGTTTCCTTTTTGACATTTTCCTTATCTAGCCTACAGCAAGCGCACACATCAACAATAACAAAGTTCTCGTTGACTGAAATGGAGGGAAATCGGTGATTTTGTTTGATATTGACTTGGCAACAAACCGCGTCAAGTGAGGTGGAAAGTTATATAGGCTAAATTACTCAGATAGAACTACAATATTACATTTTAAAAATGAACGACGAACTAAAAATACATATAATAAAAAACACATAAAATAGAAAATACATATAATAAAAACACATAAACACACAAAATACATTTTAATTAAATACTCATTAATTATTTTCAAAAGCTGAGCCGCATCAGAGGGATCAAAGAGCCGCATGCGGCTCCGGAGCCGCGGGTTGCGACCCCTGCGCTAGGCCTACACTATTACGTACGCTAGACCTATACCATTATATGTATGGTAGGCTTATGCCATTATACGTACGCTAGGCCGATGCCATTATAGGCCTATAGGCCTATACTTTACATATAGTAAGCCTATGCCATTAAACATAGTAAGCCTATGCCATTATACGTACGCTAGGCCTATACCCTAAAGGCCTATACATATAACCCTATGCCATTATACGTGCGCTAGGCCTATACCATTAAATGTATAGTAAGCCTTTGCCATTATATGTATGGTAGACCTATGCCATTAGAGTGTGGTCTCTCCTCAGCTGGTTTTAAGCGTCTCTCCTGGGCTGGTTTGCTGTATTTATGGGGTCTGGGGGGACTCCCGCACATACCCCACCCACTCCCACCTGCTAGTGGACCTAGATGTGTCACTCTCCGCTCCAGAAACGGAACCACATGCTTCCAAAGCCCCAGTCCATGCGCCAGTTGGGTGAACCTCCGCTCTCCCACTGCGGACGAACGCGATTCTCTCACATCCGAGGAATTCTGGGATGGCGGTGATTCATAGAGAATAAGTTTCACTGCTGGTTCCTTTCACTGCATGCAATTAGCTGTGATTGTTGTGCAATCAGGAAGTTGCTCTGTAGGGTTCAGACAAGGTGCATTGAGGTTTTTGGGCTGAAACGGCCTCATAATGCACACTGTATATAATGAGTATTTTTTAGTCATGGATCTTTGTGGAATTTGTAACATCACTCCCAGTACATGAGTAAAGTACAGTAAACACAAGCACCAATGAACTTACGTATGTATGTAGGCCATAACCTTTATTGGTATGACAAGCCCTCTATATAAAGAATGCTATAAAATACCATACATGGGAAAAGCAGAACATAACATTTGTTTTTTTTTAGCTGACACTTTTGTCCAAAGCACAGTAAAGCTACAAAGTAACCAGCTAACTAAGTGTGATGCAGTCAGTGTGGTAATGTTGGGTAAGTGACTCATTGTGGATTACGGTAAAATGGTGAATAAACGCTCTGGTCTCCATGTGGTCTGCTTCATCTCAGCATTACGGTTCCTGCTCCTCCCTCCAAGAGTGACTCCCACTCCTCCTCGACACCCAGAGAGAGCAAAACATGGGGACAGTCTGCTCAGACTTCCAGCTGAGATTTATTATAACTGAGAGCTAAAGCTCTTTCCTCTCTCTCTCTCCTTCTCTCTCTCATCTTCTCTGTCCTCAACTTTTTCTAACACTCTCTAAGTCTGTCTTTCTATCTCTCTCTCATTTTCTCTCGGTCTTAAACTCTCTAAAAGTCTCTCTAAAACTCTTTTTATCACTCACTCTGAGTCTGTCTCTCTCTTTCTTTCTAACTTTTCTTTCTATTTTAGTCATTTTTTCTCACTTTATAGAAATACTTACCCCCAACTCAATAACATTCTTGCCTTTCTTACATACACACACACACACACACACGCACACACACACACGCACAAACACACACACACACACAAACATACACACACACACACACACACACAAACACACAGAGAGAGAGAGAGAGAGAGAGAGAGAGATTCACAGACATGCTTACACTTGCACGCACGCACACATACACACACACGCTCCATCTCACTCAGAAGTTAAATATCCATCTAATGCAAGTGTGTCCATATTTGGTAAGCCTTTCTACTGGCAATGAGTGTGTGGCTGTGTGTGTTAAATTCAATTGACTGAAGGGTCACCCCCCACAGCCCACACACACACACACACCACAGCCCACAACCCAAACACAGTACAGCTGGAGTCCTCTCTCTCTTTCTCCCTCTCTCCTTCCATTCATATTTCACTACCTCTTTTAACAAATGCTAAGACACATCTGCTTTCCTTCACCATGATCTCTCTGTTCTTTCTCTTTCTCTCTCCCTCTCTCTCTTCTCCTCTTCCTTTCATTGTTTCCAGCTGAACGAAAAACGAGCCTCACTCCTTTTGTCACACTTTTCCTTTTTCCTCCTCCTCTTTCTCCCTCTCTCTCTCTCTCCCTCTCTCTCTTTACCTTTTCCTCCTCCTCTCTCTCCCTCTCTCTCTCTCCCTCTCTCTCTTTACCTTTTCCTCCTCGTCTCTCTCAGCTGTGAAACTCATCCTGTGAAGCTTGCCTTCTCAGTGATAACCTCTTTCACAAGATGGAGAGAAAGAGAGAGAGAGAGAGAAAGAGAAGGGGACTGAGTCAAAGAGAAAGAGAGAGAGGGAAAGGGTGAAAGAGAACAAGAAACTGTGTGTGTGTGTGTGTGTGTGTGTGTGTGTGTGTCAGAAAGAGGCCCTAGCAAGTTCAAAGAATAGCAGCTGGGCTGACAGCTTCTTAAAGGCAGTGTGGTGCATTTGAGGTTTCTTAGAAAAGACTCTGAGATGAAATGAAAGGAGGGCTGCTTTCCTGACCCACTCTCCAGCCAAGTGCCTTTCTCTGCATTACTGCTGCTGTCTGCGTCCCCCTGACTATGGAGCTATGGCATATGAACAAGTTGGAGAAACTTGAAGGTGACAACACGTTTGAATGGATATACTGCACATATAGGGAGAGACTGATACAGACAGAAGTAGAAGCAGAGAAAAGTGAGATAAGCACTGTGTGATAGGATGAGAGGGAGAAAGAGAGAGAGAGAGAAAGAGAGAGAGAGAGAGAGAGAAAGTTATAGGTGTTCCATTAGTTTTTTTTTTAAAGGAGACCTTTTTTCTGTCCATCTTTGGATTTGGGATTTTCACACAGGCCTTTGAGGGCTTATTGAGGATTGATACGTCGACTACATGCTGTACCTGAGCAGAGATCAAAGGAGCAGCTCCTCTCACAGCTCCTCCTTTCATCTCCTCGTCTGCCGCCAGCCGCACAGCGTCCTCGCCTCGGAGGAGCTCTCTTCTCCTCTGCTCATCTCGTCTTGTCTCGTCTCTTCTCCTCTCCTTTCGTCTCCTCTCCCCTCCTCTTCTCTCCTTTCTTGTCCTCTCCTGTTGTGTGATGGAGGCATAGGCACAAGCTTCAGGGCCTTCCCCTCTGTGCGCCAGCAAGGCGTCTTCTGGAGAGACCTCATCCTTCAGCTGCGTGGGACCAGGGATGCAGGAGGGCGGGAGATACTCTGACACATTCAGGCAGCTTACACAGTGTTTCAATTGGGGCTCTAGTATGTGCATATGAGTTGCGTACAGAGCGAATGCTGAAGATGAAGTTGGTATAGGTTCATGTTTTTAAGGGATCTATCATTTCGAGCTCTTACTTGTAGGCCCCTGGATATGACTCTTTATAGGTGGCCCTTGGCTATGACTCCTCATAGGTGGCCCCTGGATATGACTCTTTATAGGTGGCCCTTGGCTATGACTCCTCATAGGGGGCCCCTGGATATGACTCTTTATAGGTTGCCCCATGGCTATGACTCCTCATAGGTGGCCCCTGGTTATGGCTCCTTATAAGAGGCCCATGGGTGTGCCCCTCACGTCAAACCTCCACCGTGAGGACTGATGCAGATTAGCCTGAGATTGGTGCACGAGGCATGTCTGCAACAGAAGTTGGAGAGAGGACTATTAGTGACGTTTGCTGTAGTGGTAAGGGCTCGAGGGAGACATAAGATTTGGTTTATCTTTCTAAACTATTATTTGAGATAATCATATTGCTGTAAAGGTATTGTATGTGCCTATTAGCTAGTTACGTTGTATTAAATTGCATATTCTCCCATGTTACATTAAAACCACATATAATGAATGTAATCCACCTTTTAGAGGCACTATAAGCTTGACTTAAAAGAAACTAAACTCTAAAATGATCTGTCATGTAACTATTAAATCCTTTGCTGATGTTAGTGTTCAGATACGCCCTTGCTTGTGGGTCCCTGAGACACTGACGACTTGTGTGCATCAGTTTCTTGCTTGAACCAATCATGTCGGACATGGCTGTCCCTGAGGGTGTGAGAGAATGGCCGTGGGAGGTGACAGGACATCTGGGGGCTGCTGGACTCCTCTCATGGTGGTCAACACACACACAGCGCCAGAGGTGATTTACAGAGCGAGTGGGCTGCCGACACACACAGTCATATGGGCTGTCCGGCACACACAGTCATATGGGCTGCCGACAGACACAGTTATATGGGCTGTCCGACACACACAGTCATATGGGCTGTCCGACACACGCAGTATAGGATATTAGTCAGAGTTATAGTGATACTGATATAATGATTTAGTAGCCTACGCAGATGGAAATGATTAATCAAATATTATATTAATTTGATATATTTTCAAATATTTGTTTTTAACAAGGTGGCACTTCAGTGCTAAATCAGTGATATACTGATTTACATTGAGCACATGTGAGGTTGCTATGCAAATATGTCTTATGTTCTTTTTTCTTATTATTTATTACATAAATCATAACCGATTTATTACATAAAAGCCTACTAGGCTTTACACCACTCAGCTTAAACATGAATCTTGTCCGTGATCTTCAAAATGTTCTTCTTCAAATTCAGGAGTTCCCTGCCCCTGTACCGGGTAGTGTATCCCATGTCAGCATGTAACCCCATACAGTATGTGCTGGTCACCATAAACTCTCACTTGTCTCGTCCACCTCTGTCTCTGTCTGATGTGCTTCTCGTGTTGCCGTGACAAATCGTGGTGCTCCTAGTGCATCTCATACATGCTGAGCGGGCCGCAGTCAGGAGGAGGAAGAGGAGGAGGAGAAGGAGGAGGAGGAAGAGGAGGAGGGGGGTGAATAAGATGAAGATGATGAAAAGGAGGAGGGGGAGTAGGAAGAGGAGGAGGAAGATGAGGAGGGGGAGGAAGAAGATGAGAAGGGGGAGAAGGAGTAGGAAGAGGAGGAGGAAGAAGAAGAGGAAGAGGAGGAGAAGCAGGACGGGGACATGAGGAGGGCAGGAGAGGCCTGTCAGTGAATGTCAAAGACAGCCTGTTTAATATCAGCCACCCCTGAGAGCTAGCATTTACACGAGGCATCTGAAGAAAGCCTGAGGACTGTGGCTAATGGAACAGGAGAAAGGGACAGAGAGAGAGAGAGAGAGAGAGAGAGAGAGAGAGAGAGAGAGAGGGGGGGGGGTACACATGAAGAGAGTGGACAGGACAGGAATGAGAAAGACTGAGTGTGTGTGTGTGTGTGTGTGTGTGTGAGAGAGAGAGAGAGAGAGATAGAAAGAGAGAGAGAGAGAAGTAAGAAGGAGAAAACAAAGTGAGTAAGAAGGGGAAAAGAAAGAGATCAGTGAAAGAATGATAAAGAGAGAGAGAGAAAACAAGAGAGGGAGAGGTGCCAGAGGGCAGTTGTGTGTTCATTACTATCTGAGAGACTCTAATGGACTTTACATTTTGTCAGCCAAAGTCTTCAGGTGCGCCTCACAGGCATGGCAGCCATTTCCACACTGAATCTTTTATCCCCGTGTGTTTTTCTTTCCTGCTCTTCTCTATTCTTCAGGAGTGAAGGGGAGAGGTGTGTGTGTGTGTGTGTGTGTGTGTGTGTGTGAATGCCCGTGCAGTCCATTACACAGCGGATCGGGCACTTTGTAAAGGCTACACACACCCTCCCTCCATTTTAGATGTGGTGCTCTCCACCCCTGCAGCCACTTTGTAAGGACGGTTGGAGGCTTTGGTTTGGTTTGGTTTGGAGTGCTTTGCATGGATCACCGGCCTCGTCTTTGGAGACACTGGAAACTGTCCAAAAGTTCCACTTCCTCAGCGATGCCAAATATTTTATTAACCTTGTCACTCTTATTGTAATCACAATACAATCTTGTGTGTTTCTTGTGCATTTGTGTGTGTATGTGTGTGTGTGTGTGAGTGTGTATGTATGTGTGTAATAATGGGGTAGGAATATACTCCTATTCCAAAGGCACCAATTGTGCTGTTAAAAAAGAAGACAGAAATCATTTTGTGAGAGAGAGAAGAATTGCAGCAATGGCGCCCCCAGGCCCCAGCGCTGGCACGTTAATGGGGTACTGGATGTGGTGTCTGGGTGATGAAGAGGGTCAGCCTCGTGACTGCTTCTTTATTAAGTGATTTGATTCTCGTTACACCTCATCATTTACACCAATTGATTTCAATGGTCCTCCGGAAAAGATTAGCTGTGATCTGTGCCCTCATTACGTACTGTTTGTTTCTCTCTCTCCATGTGTGTGTGTGTGTGTTCTAATGACTGCATATTTGTGTGTGTATGTGTGTGTGTGTGTGTGTGTGTGTGTGTTAGTGACTGTATGTGATGGAGATCACCTGCTTGTTTGTAGAGGTGTGTGTGCGTGTATATGTGTGCATGTGCACATTTGTGTTTATATTTGAGAATGTGTGTCACCTCTAATCAAATCCTTCTCTGGGAGTTGAAAGCCAAACCAGCAGGAACAGAAGCAGCATGCCAACTCAGATAACACACACACACACACACACACACGCACATGCACACCCACACGCGCACAAACACACACACACACACACACACACACACGCACACACACTCACATGCACACCCACACGCGCACACACATACACACACACACACACACGCACACACACGCACATGCACACCCACACACGCACAAACACACACACACACACACACACACACACACACACACACACACACACACAAAGAGACAGAGAGCGGCACGGCACTCCTCAACAATCAATACCGCTCACTAGAGACAGAGAGACAGTGAGACAGTGGCAGAAAGAGACTGGGAAAGTGGAATGCAGATAGAAAGAGAGATAAAGAGAGAGAGAGAGAGAGAGAGAGAGAGGAGGATATAAAAATGGACGAGAAGGTAGAGGGACAGGCAGTCAGAGAGAGAGAGAGAGAGGAAGAGAGATGGAGAAACAGAGACTGATGAATTGATGAGATTGATAGAGAGAAGCAGGGAGCGAGGGAGAGCAAGATGCTGACAGAAAAAGGGAAAGAGAGAAAGAGGGGATAGAGAAAGAGGAGGAGAGTGGAGGAGACAGTTAGCTACAGAGAGCACAGACTCAAAGGAGAGACAGAAAGAAAGACAAAAAGAGAAAGATATGAGGGTGAGGCTGACATTGAAAGAGCGAGAGAAAGCAAAAGATATAGAGAGAGAGTTTTTTTTAAATCTAGGTCAGAAGAGAAAGTTAATGTCAGCAGCCACTGTGCATAAGCTTGTTAAATAAGAACAGAGTTGCCCCGAGGAGTCTAACACACTTTAATCCGACACGCCCGCACTGGGGCGCACACACACACACACACACACACACACACACACACACACACACACACACACATGCTCTTCTCAGACAGATCAAGGAGGAGGAGAGACAGAGAACTCTGGAGCCTGCAGGGCTTTTCCAGACACAGCAAAACTTGGGATCTGTCACACCCTTGACTCCGCCACGGACACAACACACACACACACACACACACACACACACACACACACACACACACACACACACACACACACACACACACAGTTGACCAAAGTCCCAAGAAGAAACACACACACAAACACACACACACACACACACACAAAAGGGGAGCCCCCTTTTTTTTATCACCAAGATAACCACTACCCTCAAACCGGAAAAACCGCAACGTTAAAACCAGAATTAGTCTAAGAATTTCACAATGTATAGTGGTGTGTGAGAGTGTGCTTTGAGATGATTGTGTGTCTCTCATATACAGATTTAGTCAGTCAAGAGCAAATCCCAGCAGACCTTTGTAAAGAGACGCTGCAACAGGATTTTGAAACAGCACCACGCCTGCCAGGCAGACTCTAAGGATTGGCTTACAGAAATGTATATGCTGGTGGTCGTACAGGCAAACCTCCATTGTATGGCAAAGTGGGTCATGTGAATAAAAACACATTATTGCATTTTATTCATCTGCCTGTGTTATTGCACACTGTGCCTCACATGGATTATAAAGTTTAACATGCATATGGTGCAGACAGTATGGTTTGTGCATTGACACTGGGTTTACAGTATGTGCATCTGTGTGTGTTTGTTTCTGTGTGTGTGTGTGTGTGTGTGTGAGAGAGAGAGAGAGAGAGAGAGAGAGAGAGAGTGTGAGTGAGTGTGTGTGTGTGTGTGTGTGTGTGTGAGTGAGTGTGAGTGAGAGTGTGTGTGTGTGTGTGTATGTGTGTGTGAGTGTGAGTGTGAGTGTGTGTGTGTGTGTGTGTGTGTGTGTGTGTATGTGGCCGGCCTGTGCTGCTCTGTGTCTGTCCTCAGATTCCCTGGCCTATCTCTCTGACCTCTGACGCGAGTGCACAGCCTTCAAACGCACCCCATGATCACAGAGGCAGCCACACAGCCAGGAATTCCTGGATAAGACACACACACACACACACACACACACACACACACATTCAGGTGTTTCTAAATGACCCTGTCTCATCGCCCCGAATCAATCAGTCATGCCATTATCAGGAGCCACTGCTCTGCATCGCGCCGGCCGTTTGATATTTCGCCTTTTTTGTGCTTCCAGACGCTTGCTTGGAGGAACGCCACGCATTTCCCACCGCTGCTCTAACACACGCACAATGATAGTTGGCAGGAAGTATTTTGGTTTCTGGAATAAAAAAAATAAATAAAAAAAGTGAGAAGCCTTTGATCACTGCTAGCTGCACTCATATTAGGCTCTCTCTCTGCACAGGGAGGAAGAGAGAGAGAGAGAGAGAGAGAGAGAGAGAGAGAGTGAGAGAAGGTGTGAGAAAGAGAGAACTGGTTCTTAAAGTGAAAACTCGACGGAGGGAAATCATAAAAGGAAGGAAAAAGTGACAGAGACAGAGGAAGAGAGATAGATAGATAGAGAGAGAGTGAGAGAGAGAGAGAGAGAGTGAGAGACAGAGGGAAGAAAAAAAGTGCAAAACAAGAGTGTCAGTGAACAGGAAACAATAGACAAGTGGCAGCAAGAATGATGGAAATTTGACAAAAAAGAATGACAGCAACAATCAGAAAAAGTTTCAGACTGAAAAGCATCATCCAGCAAGTTCTGGATTGCAGTAGTGATCAGTGAAGTACGGTGGCACGTTCTATTTTGTTTCCATTTACTTATAAGCATTTACTGCTGAAACAAACTCACAACAGCCAACAGCCATTAAACCACTTCCTAGTTATAAATAAATCCATATCCTTATCCATATAAAAATAAAATCCAAATCCTTATCCAAATCAAGATCGATATCTACATGTTATTGCTTGTGTTATTGACTGTTAACAGTTAACAGCGTTAAAAGTTAACAGCGTTTGGTACTGTGGAACAGTGGACCATTCAGATGGACAGTCAAAATGATAATTGAAGATATGCAGGACAAAAGTACAGTAATGGAAAGAGGTCATGTCCCAGTTACAGTCTGTCAAAATATGTCAGGAGAACATGTGATTTCATAAACTGTAGTGGAGGTGATTATAAACTGTGTGTCCACGAGAGAGGATGGTTTTATTGATGTTTTAGTGTTTTAGTGTTTTAGTGTTTTAGTGTGTGTGTGTGTGTGTGTGTGTGTGTGTTTGTATGTGTGTGTGTGTGTGTGTGTGTCTGTGTGTGTGTGTGTGGCACACAGGCAGTGTGTACTGCCTCTTAAGATCAGCATCTCCCTTAAATTTAGAATATTACGTGTCTATGAAGTCTTCAGTTGTTCATGACCTACAGTCATCTTCCTATCATGCAAACATGTGAAAATGTGCCATTTCTCTATTAACCAGACACCAGTGTGCCCGGGTCATTTTTCACATCAATTGTTTTGTCTGCCAGTGTGTGTATTTATCTTTTTTTCCCATAGGTGCCTTATATGTGTGGGACTTCACGATAGTCTGGTTGAGCTCCAAGGTGTCAGACACAAATCTTCCTTAGTGTAAACATCTGTGAACTCCTGCGTGCCCCACCAGTCCGTCTCATCATCAGCACGGCTGGGAACGCTATGCACGGAAAAACACAGGGATAAAATGTTCACATATTTTGGTGGTCAACAGACTGACCATATTTAAGAGGCTTAGCCTGCTCAACCTGCTGTGTTGATGTTAGGGTTACCTGCCATTCAGAGACAAGGAATCTGTGGGCCTGAATGTGCGTGTGTGTGTGTGTGTGTGTGTGTGTGTGTGTGTGTGTGTGTGTGTGTGGTGTGTGTGTGTATGTGTGTGTGTGTGTGTGGGTATGGGAACCTTTCAGGCCAATGTTTGCGTTTCAATGTGCGTCTTTGATTCTTCTTCCATACCTTCTTTCATAGCTAATCCAGCCAGTCTTTGTTGTGAAGTTGCCTCCCTGCTGGCGTGATGAGGTGTGTTAGCCACAGGTGTGTTAGTCTCACCAGCCCACATCCACATGTGGTCCCAAAACCCAGGTGTTTGTGTCCAGTCATGGAGGAGCTGGAGGAAGTGTGTGTATGTGTGTGTGTGTGTGTGTGGGGGGGGGGGGGGGTTGGACCCACAGGCCTCTGGAGCCCGAGAGGCCAGTGCTGATGTCCATGACCTCCAGGAAACAGGAGCGTGGGTTGGGCAGCTGCTGGCCCTATAGTGTTACTTACACTTACATACATGCAGATGCAGAGAGAAGGAGAGAGAGAAAGAGAAAGATAGAGAGAAAGGGGGGAGGCAAAGAGAGAGGAAGAGAGAGAGAGTAGTGTAGTGTAGTGTCAACTTTGTTACAGGGTTACTACACATAAACACATTCACATAACTTTGTCAAAGTAACAACATGTCTTGGTTGAGTTGACGTTCTCTGAGGCCAACAAGTCTCTGCTCCCAGACCAATATATGCTTGCGCACACACACACACACACACACACACACACACACACACACACACACACACACACACACACACAGACACACACAGACATACAAATGGGTAGCCCTGTAAATGGTTAGTTTGAAAACACGGCCGTGTTGAGTTATTCCTGTTCAAACGCAGAGCAGAGAACATGAAAATATTTACGTAGCAAGGTGGGGGATTACCCGGGTGTTCGCCCACTCTGTTTATTTTTGGTAAACTCTCTAAGTGCACTTCTCACCGTGTACTCTGGTACACCTTTTAACGTCTCCAAGGTAAAGTTATTTTTCAAGTCTGATTTTAGTTTTAAACCTATTTTAGTCTCGGACAATTACCCAATAGTAATCTATTAACTGAGAAGTACTCCTCAATGTTGAGTGCCTGCCTAAGTTTAACTCAACAGCAGGGCTTTGGTTGACATGGTTGACCACGTGGGTGGTCTGTGAAAATAAGACCCATAGGTGCTGGTGCTGGAAAGATGATAAACCCTGGCCTATATGACATACACTGGGTTTGATTGGCAATCTAGCACATGCACTCACTACAGTGGCTATCTAGGATGCAATAAAGTTAAATGCCTACTGAATGGATTTTATTGAGCCTGGAGGGACAGTCCACTTAGTGTACCCATAACAGAAAGTGATCGACTGCATGGACAAATATACAGCTCTGGAAAAAATTAAGAGACCACTGCACATTTTTCTGATGTCATCCTACGGTTGCTGACGGTCATATTCAAATTTGCAGTGGTCTCTTAATATGACTGTCAAATTATTCGAATGTCACTCAGAAACCATAGGATGACATTAGAAAAATGTGCAGTGGTCTCTTTTTTTTCCAGAGCTGTATATAGATTGAACTGTAAACAAAGATAATCTAAAGTTTGTTTTATTTAAATGCGCTACTTTGGGTTACTGTACAGTATTGTTTTACCCTGGACTTTTTTTCCGGAATCAAAGGACAGTTAGACTGAGGAAATTTAATTTCCTTTTTTAAAGGGGATAATTAGCCTCAGACAAATTTACTGGTTCTTAACATGATACTGTGTAATGTTTAATTTCTTGCTCAGTCTAAAAGGCAGTAGCACTGTATAAAACACTTTATAGATTCATGTGGTTTTTATGTGTTAATGGTTAACGGAGTCAAATGAGACTGTTCTCTCTAATTATCTAATTGTCTCTCTTGCAGCATTTGGGACGCATTGGTTCTTATGGACACACATGTTTTATATTCATCATCCCATAAGATGTACAGACAATTACATTTGATCACCTTCTATAGGAATTCAGCTGTGACAAGTACACGGACGAGTTCTGTCTCTGCCAAGTCAGGCGTCTAGAAACTTCTCTGCCAGAGAACTGTTATCTTTATGAGGCACTTTGAGTTGAATTGCAGGGTACGGCAGTGCAGGAATCAGTGTGTGTGTGTGTGTGTGTGTGTGTGTGTGTGTGTGTGTGTGTGCCCGCGAATGTAATGAATGACTCTGCTGTTGGTTTTTCATTTCGATGGCACAGAGCCACAGTCATAAAGGGCCCAGAGAGACAGAGACAGACAGACAGACAGACAGACAGACTAGTCTCTGAGCTGCTGATGTTTTTACGGTGCTTTAATGATCGATGATGCTCCAATTCAACAGTGCCACAGAAGCAGAGTGGTGATCTATTTTTCAGACTGATAGAAAAACACAAAGTAAGATACCGTTTGGTTGGTTGGTTTGTTTGCTTGTTTGTTGGCTGGTGTTCTACAAGTGTGTCATTCAGCACAGGTAAATGAAGTAGATCCGATTTTAGACTTGGCTGCCCATTGGTTCACTATATTTATTTACCCCAAAGGCTTGTGGTTTGTATGTGTATGTGTGTGTGTCGACATGCTTGCTTACTTTGTGTATGTATGTATGTATGTGTGTGTGTGTGTGTGTGTGTGTATGAGTGAAATAACAGGATGGTTAAGTGCATTTCCAATGCACTCAGACCCTCACACACACACACACACACACTTACCACAATCACTCAAACCCTCCTCCATGCCTGGCTGCTTTCTCCATTGGCACTCAAGCCCGTTATTACAGCCCCAGTTATCACACACACACACACACACACACACACACACACACGCAAACACTACGTCCTCAGTCATCGTGGGTCACTCTTTGAGGCATGACAAATAAACCCATTGCTCCTGATGTGCGCGCACACACACACACACACACACACACACACATAAACATACACACACCGAGGTGCCTGCCGTTATCACACATGTCAACAAATGAAACACATTAGCTGTGCCGTTTACATGGGCACCAACCTGGAGTAATAAAGGAGTGTGACCAAGTGATTAGACAGAGGCGAGGAACCCTGGTCAAGGCCCACGCAAAAAAAACGCTGGAGGTTATCTTTTGGTCACACGCACACACCTACACACACACACACACACACACACACACACACACACACACACAAACACACACACACACACACACACAAACACACAGAGAGAGTGTGAGAGAGAGAGAGAGAGAGAGAGAGAGAGAGAGACACACACACACACACACACACACACACACACACACACACACACACAGTTCTTGGTAGAGTCAGCGGATCCGCTGCTAACTTGATAATAAACTTGATAAATGGCCTATGTGTTGACAGGGATTACACTATCGCTAGCCCCACCAGACTGGCCTACATAGGAAGCTCATATTCAGGCCAAATACACACAAATTCTGCAAGGTCCAGTGTTTAGGATTCTTCTGTTTTGCCCTCCTAATCCGTTGGTATAACAAACAAGTGTATTTACCGTCTAGTTTTAGGCCAGCTCTTCTTAGTTTTTGCAGTTTTAAGGGAGACTCATCAATGTTCACCACGGGACAGGGACATCAGTCTGTCATGACTTTAGATACAAACACCCCAGCACTTCTCACACTGTCACAAATGCAGCTACAAATGACAATGTTTGCAGAGGACTCAGTCCCATCATAGTTGCATTAAGCATCATCATCATCATCATCATGTCCATCATCATCCCAATAATCAAACCCAATCATCATCATCACCATCCTACTCATCATCATCATCATCATCCTCCTCCTCATCATCATAATCATCTCAGTCATCATCCCAATAATCAAATTCAATCATCATCATCATCGCGGTTGTCAACATCATCAAACCCAATCCTCATCATCATCATCATCCCAATAATCAAACTCAGTCATCATCATCATCTTCATCATCAACATATGCATCATGCATGAGTGCTAATTGGGAACACTGTGAACATGAAGGTTGTGTTTCCCTATATTTCATGGATGCATAGCTCACTTCTACCAATGTTTGAGTGAAGGAAAGAGCTTCCTAGCACAAATGTCTGCCACATTAGCTGTGAGTGTGACCTACAGTAAACATCCTCCGGCTATCTGTGCATAAGATCAACGCCCTCACACACTTTCACAACTACAACACAATCATTCATCCTGAGTGGCCAAGCCTATATAGCTGACAATAACAACAACAACAATGACAACAACAACAACGTCACAACAACAACATGTGACACTTCAGAAACAGACTGCAGGAAGTCAGCAGTTGAGGCATTTAAAGGTGAAAATTAAAGGACTGAAATATGCTAGCCTGCTAAATGCTAGCCTGCTTCTAAGAACAGCAAGTGTAAAGTATGCATATGACCAGTCAGTGGGCCGGGTGTCCTCCACAGAGAGGCTGAGTGGACAGACGTGGCATGTCCCCGCCAGCTCTGCCCATGACACACCCACCAATGAAGCCTTCCTTTCAGCTACAATAGGTGCGCTGCACAGACTGCACTCTATGCATGAGTCTGGTAACTGACTACTTAAGGATGCATGTGTTCAGGCAGAGATGGGCACACACACACACACACACACACACACACGCACACACACAAATACAAACACACAGACACACACATGCACCCACACACACACACACACACACACACACACACACAAACATTCGCACACTGAGAATGAAGATGAAGCTTGCATCTCTGGTGTTGGTTGACCAAGACACAGTTGCTTAGCAACCAGGTGCCTCAGCAAGAGAGGAGTGACATGACGAGGTCTGTGCTCATACTGGAATTTAGTCCATCATACACACACAAACACACACACACACACACACACACACACACACACACACACACAAACACACACACACACACACACACAAACGCACGCACACACACACATCACATGTCATGACATATTTACTGTAGTTCAACACATCCTTTTGAAATAAGTCCACCTCTTCTGCCCCTGGTTTCCATCCTGGTGGTCATCCTTCAGTCCTTACCCTACTATAACCCCCCATAAACTACTAACTAACATACTAACCCACATGCTACATGCCACACAGAATGCTCTGGTGGGAGATAAGGAAGTTACTGTAACTGAGATCCTAAATTACATTTGCTTTGCCTCTCATATTGATACAGGAGATTTCACATTAGTAGGTATGTGTGTGTGTGTGTGTGTGTGTGTGTGTGTGTGTGTGTGTGTGCATGTACAGTATGTGTGTGTATATATGTTCATGTGCGCATGTGTGTGTGTGTGTGTTTGTGTGTGTGTGTGTGCATGTGTGTGCACATGTGTGTGTGTCTGTGTTTAGCCATGTGTGTGTGTGTGCATGTGCGTGTGTGCATGTGTGTGTGTGTGTGTTTGTCTGTGTGTGTGTGTGAGTGTGTGTGTGTGTGTGTGTGTGTGTGTGTGTGTGTGTGTGTGTGAGTGTGTGTGTGTATTGTACATGTGTATCAACAGCAGCTGGTGATAGTGATAGAGACTGAAGCTGAAGAAATCAGTCTGAAGGTGCGTTGAGTGACGTTAGACTCTGATTCCATCTGCACACAGCTGAACACAGACGTGACTCAGCACTCCACAGCTGAACACAGAGACATGACTCAGCACTCCACTGTGTCTCCCCCACTGTCTCTACCTCCCTCACTGCCCTCATATTCCCCCACTCTCTACCTCCCTCACTACCATCTTATTCCCTCTCTCTCTACCTCCCTCACCCCATCCCATTCCCCCTCTCTCTACCTCCCTCACTGCCCTCATATTCCCCCACTCTCTACCTCCCTCACTACCATCTTATTCCCTCTCTCTCTACCTCCCTCACTCCCATTCTATTCTCTCTCTCTACCTCCCTCACCCCTATCCTATTCCCTCTCTCTCTACCTCCCTCACCCCATCTCATTCCCCCTCTCTACCTCCCTCACTACCATCTTATTCCCTCTCTCTTTACCTCCCTCACCCCATCTCATTCCCCCTCTCTCTACCTCCCTCCCTGTCCTTATATTCACGCCATATGACATAAAACAAAATGTTGTTGTCCATCTTGTCCATGTTCTAATCTATTCACTTTTTCACTTTTATATTATGTTACATTCTATTCTGGTCTAGTATACTATGTTCTAATGTATTCTATGTTCCAGCCCCTTATCCATAGTGAGTACTACTGATTGTGGCTTAATGGAAAAGAAGAATCAGGTTACAGGACACACATACACAGACACACACACTCTCTCTCCCTCTCTCTCTCTCTTGCTCTCTCACAGACACACCGACACACACACACACACACACTCTCATGTGCCCTCTCACAGACACACACATACACACTCTCTCTCTCTTGCTCTCTCACACACACACACACACACACACACACACACACACACACACACAGATGCAGATGCCTCTCCACCTCTCCCCTGTCCTTGCCCTGTGCCTTGAGGGAGTATCCAGTTCTGAATTACAGTATGTGCGCCGTATAATTTCACTCTGGGAAAGCTCAGCAGTCGAACTCACAGCAAACCAAATCACATGCTTCCCACCCCCCCATGTCACCTCCCTTCACCAGTGCACGGGTTAATGTCTATCATCTACGGCTGTAAATCCTACCGGGACAGCACACAGAGCACAGCACAGCACAGCTCAGTCGTGGAGCTAAAAGGGCTTGTTTACTTTTACGCATCCACGCCCTGCCGTGAGTTTAAATGGGTAGGGGATTTCTGCAGCAGTATATCAGGGACGTGTACTGTAGACTGCACACGCAGGCCTCTCTCTGGGACCTCCAGGGACGAGGTGATGTAACTGGGCCACGTCTAGGCTTTTTCTGGTGTCTGCAGAGGCTGCATCTGTGTTTGGGGCGGTCCGGCAAGCTGCATCTGTGTTTGGGGCGGTCTGGAGCGGATCCCACTCACACAACCAACCATCCATATTCACTCATCTGGCAGAGGCCAGAGTGGATGTACAATTGAGGGAATACAAGTCAAGCAACAGAAGGTTACCCAAAAGCTTCAGACACTATGAGTGACCAACTCCTCCGCCTGTTATAAGCGCTACAATACTGTATGTGCAGGAAGAAAGGAATAATTCCACAGGGAAAGTAATTCCAAAAAGTAAAGCACTGTTAGCATAGAGATGGAGAGATAGAGATGGATGTTAGCATGTTAGTTAGAGTGAAAACCAACATAAGACAACTATGATAACTTCAATCAAACTGCTATAAGATACTTAAACTATTACAGAAAACCTCAGAGCTTCTATGTGTTCTGAGGCTCGTCCTCATGGGATGAGGAGGAGGAGAGTGGCAGTGGACTGCATGTTGTTTCCAGCTGCTGGGTGATGGTGTGTGTGTGTCGTGTGTAAGCAGTTTCCAGCAGCTGGGTGATGGTGTGTGTGTGTGTGTGTGTGTGTGTGTGTGTGTGTGTGTCTGTGCATGTGTGTGTGTGTGTGTGTGTGCATGTGCGTGTGTGCGTGTGTGTGTGTGTGTGTAAGCAGTTTCAAGCTGCTGGGTGATGGGCCTGCACAGAGTTAGAGTTCACTCAGGTCTCTAATCTGCCTCTTCTGTCCGAAACCTCAAAGTCACCTGGGGAATGCGCCAGCCCTACTAATTACAGTACAGGAGGCCAGAGAGCTAAAAGAGGCTCTGCTTTTCTCTCTCTCTCTCTCTCTCTTTCTCTCTCACACACACACACACACACACACACACACACACACACAGAAAGTCAGTGTGGTGTGCACTCACGTTCACACAAACTGTACACACATATGCATGCCCTCTCACCTGTAAACACACACACACACACACACACACACACACACACACACACACACAAATAACCCCTTAGCTTCTGATACAGAGGTCAACATACACACATCCTTTCTTACAAAAGTAGTATGCTCAACGTAGACATTTTATTTTGAAACACACACGCATGCGCAGACATACACACGCACAAACACACACACACACACACACACACACACACAAACACAACACACACTTCAAATGCACCTCTTCACTCCATTTCTCCACTCAGATGGCACGTAATGTACATAACGCCCCTCTCTCATCCTCTTGCCTCTCTAACACCAAGGTGATGCAGGAATGTGGGTTAAGCAGTGATTATGGGAAGGGAGCTATGCTGTGCTGTGCTGTGCTGTGCTGCTGCTCAAGGTGATTTGCCACTGTGATTGGAGTGGAGCATCAGCAATCTGAATTAGTGCTGGAACCAGACAATGAGCGAGAGGCTTAGCTCCAATGCACACACATCAGGAAACACACGCGCAAATTAGAGTGTGGCTAGTGTGGTTCGGACAAATATTTAGAAATTGTAGTCAGGTTCGGTTCGGGTTCGGACACATGGGGGCGATATGCATTGGAAGCTTTACATTAAATTCCTTATTATGTTGGGTAACCAACAGGTCTGCTTCACATGATGCAAACGTTTGTTTTTTGAGAATAAAGTAAAATGTAAAAAAGACCTAATAGCTTTCTTCCTGTGTGCAAGATTTGTTTATCGTGCCGCCTGAAAATGCACACGTGTTGTCACGTCTCACGACTACATAAACAAAGGTTATGCACATCGCACATATGCACATAAGCACAGTCTTGGGCAGGGCTTGAAAACGAAATTATTTTTCAAACGTTCCGTTCCGAACGGTTCAGATAGGCCTATGTTTAACGTTTTCGTTCTTGCATGCGTTCCGCCACCAACATATCGGTCCTGAACCGGTTCGGAACGCAAAATATCGTTCGTTCTTAAAGTTCCGGCAGTGTTTGGCGGGCCTATCAAGTGTATTTTTGTGGACTTTACCTTAGAATAGACGTAGGCTACTCATTATTTCCCCTTGATTTAGCCTATACCGTAGCTATGGCCAAAAATAATAAATCACAGGCGGCATCCAAAAACATTCAGATGGGCTATCCATCCCATAGCCTACAGACTTACTGTAGGCCTAACCTCTGCCTATAAATAATTTCTTATCAAAAATATTTCTGGATATGTGCTAAACTCCTTACCTGGTTGTAGCCTTTTGGAGTTTTATCCATATGGAGATCTTCAAAGGCTTGCGCTATAATTCCAACCCTGTTTATAAACGAACCTGTCTGTTGCTGACAATGCCTATCTCAAATTTCCTGTTTAACTCTTCTAGGCTACATAGAATAGGCTATAATTGCGCAAACATTTCAAATCCCGACTTTAAAACGACAAGGCGTGGACAGGCAAAATAGGCTATTACGCATAGGCTACAAACAATTTCCAAATCAGTTTCAGTAGCCTACGCCAGTGTTTCTCAAACTTTTACAGACCAAGGACCACTTAACCATTAGAAAAAACCTCACGGACCACATAGCTAATAGACACAATAGGCCTACTCACTGAACCCACCTTGCTTATTGTCTTTGCACCTTGCTTATTGTGTCAGAGGATTCATATGATTTAAATTGGCATAGCTTACATAGGCAGTATTGCAGAACTTTGGATTTACATACAAGTTGGTTCAATATTGCAAACAACGCATCTATATTATTTTTTACAACAGCTCGCGGACCACCAGTGGTCCCCGGACCACACTTTGAGAAACACAGGCCTACGCTACGAGCTGGCCTAAGATCCGAAGTGGCAGACGGATAGGTTACACTACAACAGCAAGACAAAATATACCCATTTGGACCAAAGGTCCATTTATTCGTTTTTTTTATTTCAAACTGCAGAAATCAAATTATTAAGCTGTTATATAGAGAACGAAAAAAAAAAAAAACGTTATTAACCGGTTTTGTGGATTTCAGAATAACGTTTCTGTTCCGGAACAGTTGAAGACCATTTTGTTTTCGTTTCCGTTTCCGCTCCTCGTAAAATTCCGTAAAATTCCGTTCGTTTTCGGTTTTCGTTTTCGTTCCTTGAACCGGTTCGGAGCCCTGGTCTTGGGTGACGTTAAAAAAAGTTGTTAGCCTATCAGGAGATTTTAAGATTATTTGCGTTGCATACTGTGGTAAAGACATAGGCTACCGGTAGGCTATAAGGTCGTCTCGTTCAACTGGATGAGGATTTCCTCGAGTTGCCCCAATTAACGTCAATGCTGCATATGGATCAGTGACAGAGGCACTGTAGTTTCAACGACTGTTGCTTTCAACGACTGTTCATTTTTAAGACTTTTCGTCAATGGTAAGACAAGAATTCTATTTAGGCTATGCTTGCTTGGGCCTCTTGTGTTAATGTGCGCTGTGTGTGACCTGCGTGTGTGCACGCTCATCTGATTCTGTAGACAATTTGTTGTGTGTTCCGTTTAATGGGCTAAAAAGACAGGCTATCCACAAACGTGAACGTTTAATCACTAGCATGGGAATAACTGAGGCATCATCTGCGTCGGGCTCGGGTCGGGTTCGGACATAAAAATGAAAATGCCTGTCGGGTTCGGACGCAACTCTGTCGGACGCGGGCCGGGTTCGGACAGAAATTTGCGGCCCGATCCGCACTCTAGCGCACATACACAGACACACACACACACACACGTGCACACGCACGCACGCATGCACACACACTTAATGTGAGTATAAAGCCACACACATGCATACATATTTTAATATATTGAAAGACATGGCTATAGACGTACTCAGAAAAATCATTTTAACCAGGTCATACACACACACACACACTCACACATTCACACAGACACATTCACACAGACAGACGGCCAGGCACATACACACTCACATACTGTAATGTATGCATTTGAATAATTCATGCACATGGTCCCAAATTCCTATTCCACATGCATATGGCAAGCTTATGGTGGTTGTCATGGAAACAGCACAGACACGCAGACAGCCCCACTCCAGATAACCTCCCTCTGTCTCGGAAAGCCATCCCATAATACTCATTCTGGCCGCCCTCTGGGGAACAGACAGAGAGGGGGATAGAGACAGAGAAGGGGTGATAGCAAGAGAGAGAAAGAGAGAGGGAGAAGGTGGGAGAGAGAGGTACAGAGAGATAGAGAGAGTAGAAGAGAGAAGCAGACAGACAAGGAAGAGAGCGAGAGAGGACAGGAGAGACAGACAGAGTGTCCTGTTTGTGTGTGTGTGTGTGTGTGTGTGTGTGTGTGTATGTGTGTGTGTGTGTAAGTGAGAGTGTGTGTCTGTGTGTGTGTGTACTGTATGTAGGTGTGTGTGAGTGCGAGTGTGTGTCTATGTGTGTGTGTATGTATGTATGTGTGTGAGTGTGTGTGAGTGTGAGTGTGAGTGTGTGTCTGTGTGTGTATATGTGTGTGTGCAGCCTGTATGGCATGGGCAGTATTCTGTACTTGCCAAGTATCGTGAGATGAGGAGTGGAAAGGAGGGGAGTGGAGAGGAGGGGAGAGGAGAGGAGAGGAGAGGAGTGGAGGGGAGAGGAAGTTAACACTCCTTTATTAAAAACAATATTAAGTGTTTAATACTACAAAATAAAACCATCCACATGTGTGAGAGGAGAGGAGAGGAGGAGGAGGAGAAAGAAGAGGAGAGGAGAGGGGGAGAGAAGAGAGGAGAGGAGAAAGGAGGAGGTGAGAGGAAAGGAGAGGAGAGGAAAGGAGGTGAGAGGAGAGGGGGAGAGAGGAGAGGAGGAAAGAGGAGAGGAGAGGAAAAGAGGAGAGAGGAGAGGAGGAGAAAGGAGAGAGAAGAGGCTCCAGCTCCTCTTATTATCTTGCCTGCTCTCCAGCAAATACACCTGTAATTGAATTTGCCTCCTGGCAGCCAAGCCTCCCAGCTGCTATTGCTGCTTAGCTCAGGACCTCACTCCATCTCTCTCATTCCATCTATATCCCTCCATCTCTCTCCCTCACTCCCTCTCTCCTTCCCTCACTCTATCCCTCCATTTTTTTCACTCCATTTCTTTTTCCCTCCCTCAATCTACCCCCCTATGTCTCTTCCTCCCTCCCTCTGTCCCTCTCTCTACCTCCCTCACTCCATCCTCCCCCCCCCTAACTCCCACTCTCCTTCTCTCTATGGTTTTTTTTGGGGGGTTGAGGTTTTAATATGGGCTGTTTTTACTTATTGACTGATAATAAAGGAAACTTGAACTCTTTCACTCACACTCTGTCTGTCTGTCTGTTTTTCTCTATGGACAGATGCCTACACGCATCTGGTTACTATATTGCCCCCCCTTCTCTTTCTCTCTTTCTGTGACTCTATATTTATGTCCTTTTCTTTCTTTTTGTCTCTATAGTGTTCCCTCTCTTTTTTCTTGTGTTGTCTGTCTCTGATGCTCTCACACATCCTCTCTCTCTGCATTTCCCTTTTGGATAATAGGACTGTTTTTAGTGCAGGCTCACAGACACAGTCAAGTTGAGGACATGGTAAACACAGACACACACACACACACATGCACACACACACAGAGTTAGAGAGAGAGAGAGAGAGAGAGAGAGGAATAACAGGATATGAGCACAGTCATGTACAGATGGTTAGCAAAGCAGATTCTTACCTTATAGTTTTTTCTGTCTTTCTCTAGATCTTAACACACACACGCACACACACACAAATAGAGTCACCCCTACACACACACACTCTGCAGAAGGGGAAAGGTACAACAGGATGTAAGTCCACCATAACAAGGTCCTGTTTTTCAGTTTGGACTCTAATAAGGCAGTTGGTGCTGTGCCACACATGCACTAACACACACACACACACACACACACACACACACACACACACACACACACACACAAACATTCTCTCTCTGGACTTTAATAAGGTGTGCTTTTGATTCATTTCTACAGTTCTGTGCATTCTATGAGCCCGGTAGGATATCACAACACAACCACACATTCAGCAATGTGGAAGTGTCCCTGACTAACAAAGAGCTAACACGACACAGAGCAGACTGTGTATCACATCCCTGAAGCACCGTTTCAAACGCTTGACACAAAATCTCAGAAATCTCTCCTTTAATGAACTTGCCAGCTCCTTCAGTTAAAGGTGCAATCAGTGATCGTACATGATTTCAAGCTCATAATTTTTTCTTTGTCACGTTCAGCAAAAATATCCTCATAATCCTCATGTCCATCCTGTGAGTACACTGTAAAAAACAGTCTCTGCAGGCAGCCCAGGCTCCGAAATCTAGAAACAAACAAAGTGGGGGCAGTCTGTCCCTGATTTGTCCTTGTTTGAAATATAATGTACCTTGTATCTGATAAGAAATGTAGAAATGTACAGTAAACATAAACATTAACAAACATGACGTTGTGCGCAATCACTGACTGCACCTTTAAAGAAACCCATTATTAGCATGGTTACACTGGGGCCAATCACTTAACCTCAAAGGCGGATAGAGGATAGAGGGTTAGCATGTTTTGTTTAGCGCAGAGGATAGAGGGTTAGCATGTTTTGTTTTGTTTTGTTTAGTGCAGTTCTGCAGTTGCTAATGTATTTCTCTCCTTCTCTATCCAGCGTTTAGCCACTCTTCACCCTCTGTTTGTGGTGTGTGTGTTTATGTATGTGTGTAATTTAAGTTTCCAGGTGTGTGTGTGTGTGTGTGTGTGTGTAACCTTAGTGTCTATATGTGTGTGTGTGTGTGTGTGTGTTTATGCGTGTGTGTATGTGTGTGTGTGAAACCTTAGTGTCCAAATTTATATATGTGTGCGTGTGTGTGTGATTGTGCACCCCATTCCATGTTGTCATCTTTCAAACCCACTCCCTTACCGACACCACATCCATGCACACCCATGACATCAGCATGAGCGGACCAGCCAACCGCCTGCACACCAATCATCATCAGCTCTACTCCAGAACACTATAAGAGCCAATCATCATCACCCCACCTCCAGCATCCCATAAGACCCAATCATCATGTGGCTTTTGTGTTTATGTTCAGCCATCCAGCATTTAATCTGCCTGAGTGGGAAGCCTCTCCTCCAAGCATATGTCAGTGTGTGATCTCATTGGAATGGAGGATTAGTTAACTGGTAATCTCAGGATGGTTGAGGAGAACGAGGTGTCCGCTCCGGTCCCTGATCTTTCACAATAGGAGCAACTAATCTCTAACAACCCAATTCTGACCAGTTCTGTCTTGAGTCCATTTCAGACCTTATTCCTGACCTGTTAAAATCTAGTTTAAACCGTCTCTAAATTCCATTCAGGTCCAGCTAAAGTCCAGATTAGACCGTTTCTAAGTTCCCCTCTGGTCAAGAGCTCTTCTAGAATCTCCACTGTTGTGGCCCTGTTATAGACCTGTTGTGGTCCTGTTCCAGCCCTGTTATAGACCTGTTATGGTCCTGTTCCAGCCCTGTTATAGACCTGTTGTGGCCCTGTTATGGTCCTGTTCCAGCCCTGTTATAGACCTGTTGTGGTCCTGTTGTGGTCCTGTTGCGACCCTGTTATAGACTTGTTGTGGTCCTGTTATGTCCTGTTCCAGCCTTGTCCTGGTCCTGTTTGAGCTGTATCCTAGTCCTGTTAGCTCTAGCTCTAGGCTGACTCATCTGCCCTCACCACCCACCACATCCAACCCTTTCTTCCCACTGCTGACGAGACAGAGGTACTGACCCTCTCCAAACCCAGCAGAACCCAGCCAGAGCCTGGCTGACTCTACAGCGGTTTCGGTGGCACCCCACTGGACCCAGGCCGGCGCTGATCCAGAACCAACTGGCGCGTACGGTGCCAGAGTCTGTGCTGGTAAATGCATTATGAGGAATAATGCACTGGAGCCGTCAGCATGACTTGAGTCCACAGCCCATGAAGACGTGGCTTTACAGGGACACAGAAAGGCTACACTGCTAACTTTTTCAAATGGTTTGAGCTAATGTTGGAAATAGTCTTATATTGGAGGGTTTTTACTACATATAATAGACTCAGCCAAAATGCTATCTTTTGTCCTTATATGTCAGTAAGTGAAAGTTATTGTGATTGAACAGAATGAGGTAATGGCCATGAGTATGGATGTAAAAGAAAATAGTGAACACACACACACACACACACAAATGATCTCTCATGTTACCAGCACTCACCCCCAGCAGGGTTTGCACACACACACACACACACAGAGAGCAAGGCTTACATGGGGTATCCTGGGAGATGTTGAGGATGGTTGGGGGGGGGGGGGGGGGGGGCAGGAAGGTTAGATGCTCTCATCATCTGATTCATCCAACCCATTACAGCATCACTGTATGGGGCTGAGGTTTACCGTTCGGCCCATATGCCAGATGTTCCCCTGTGCATATCACATTATGGATGAGATCACCACCTCACTCACATCATATGGAGTCTGCACTGGTCGTCCATCAGGGAGGGAGGGAGGGAGAAGGTGTAAGACTGAAAGAATGAAAGATTGAGAGAGAGAGAGAGAGAAAGAGAGAGAAACAGATGGAGACAGATGGTGAGAGGCAGAGAACAGTAAGGCCAGGAGCATTTCTTTTAAGGACACAAAATGTAATACTCTTTCTTCCTCCAGAACAAAAGTGCTGTTGTTGGACAGATAGACACTGTAAAGAAATCAACTCTGTATTTTCCTCATTCATAGCTGTGCCAAACCATGTCCCCTCCGCTGCAGTGTGGCTACTTACACAGTATTTTCCTCATTCATAGCCGTGCCAAACCATGTCCGCTTCAGCGCACTGTGGCTTCCTTACACCACTCCTTGTGGTCACCAGTGGTATTGCAGCAGCTCTCTTGGTCTCTCCAGGCCCCATCCCAGTTCCGTCAGCCTGGGTCTGATCTTCATGGCCGCCGGTTCCACCAGCCCGGTTTCTGATCTTCGTGAGTCCTCTCTGCCAGCCAAAGACCCAACAAAAACAAAGCCATGCTTTTTTGCAGTGGTGCTGCACAATGTGGCAACCACTGAGAGCTCCTAGCAGTCACCCATGGGGCACTTGCTGTGACCCTCCTCCTCCTGCCGGGTCCTGGACGTGCTTTGGCCCTTACTCACCATACCAGTCGAGCCTTGTTCTTTTCAGCAATGGGAAATATGGCTACCTCCTGTCACTCCTCCTTTTCTCCCATTGGCGTTGACCCACCTTCTAAGCACCAAGCTGTGCTTAACCTAAACCAGAAACATACCAATACCAAAGCCACTCTAAACCAAACCGTGTTTCACCGAAACCAGAACCATCCCAAACCAGAACCATGTAGCAGAGCAGCCTCCTGCTTCTCCTTACTGTAGTCCACTGGTATTGCGCCACCTCTGCTGCCCCTTGTCCTGTATTTGCCAACCAAAGCCTGAGTCAATCCATATTTACTCCAGCCCAAAACAACATGTGTGTGTCCTGCGTCTTCCCCGCAAGGAGTGACCCACTACTTTCAGTCCACATCCTGTCCAAAACTGGACCTATTTTGGCCCTGACAGCCTTTATCTAACAAACTAAAATGGCTAAAATAACCCAAAGCTGAACAATAATGGTTTCCCGCAAGGAGTGACTAAGGCCAAAGTCCCTGTTAAGACCAAGCTGTGTAACTCCCGGAAAACAATATGACTCCCCTCTGCAGTTCCCTGTGGTCGCCCGGCATACAGCTGTCTGATGTCTTTGGCATCTCATAAACCCGCGTCATTAGCAGGGCCGTCCTAATAGCCCTGCGTGGCACCATGCCAGTCTCACTCAGCTTTTTAGAACTGTTTTTCTTTGGACTCCCTGGTGGAACAGGAAATCACTTAAGAAAGCACTTTTTTTCTCCCAGTCTTCATTTTCACAGGCAGAGTTCAAAGGGGAAGGTGAGTATGTGAGTCCTTGTCAGCTCCTGTTAACTAATTGCCAGTTGTGTTCCACTTTGTCTGAGCAGCCATGGCTACAGCATGTGGCATGGAGCCGTACAATCTTTAGATGTTCTCTCTCAGGGGTTCTTTGGTGTGGTGGCACGTCTGCCATAAATCAACAAAATACCTGGTTCTTCAAGACACTCAACTCAAACCAGAACCTCTAGGAATAGTTGTCACATTAGTACCAGTACAGTAGGAGTCAGGGCCGGAGTGGGGCCACTTTTCAGCCCGGGAGTTTCAGGGCCAAGACCGGCCCACTTTTTTAGTGGTGGTAGAAAATTGGATAAATAAGGCAACCAATATTCCACTATTCCACAAGGATAGGTTGATAAGTTAACAAAAACAGGAAGGAAGAAATAAAGCATTTGAAATGTATCCCACAATTCCACTAAGAGGCATATTGAACTACTGTATTGTTTACATGTTTTTTTCTGCATGGGTCAGCTATCATGTTGTTGTTTGGTGATTTGCTCCTTTACTACACCCACTTCTGAGCAAACAAGGCATATACGTTGATCATGTAGCCTACTGCTGTCATATAGCCTACTGCTCTTTCTTACATAAAATAACGTTAATTCATATGGTTAACTCTATTATCCTTTCTACTTGTCCCTGTAGTCATAGCTAATTTCGGGCTCATCATTTTCAGCGGGGGACTGGCTGATCTGCTGCTCAGAGGCTACTTTTGTTTTTATGCCTAGGCTATACACAGATCAAGCTTGAGTTGTGTTATCAATATTTGCATAATATTTGCAAAGTCTATGAATCGGCATATTGGATGATACAAAAAGGCTAATATTTTAATTCATTTAATCTGTTACTTGCGAATAGGTTGACAACGCTACAACGTCCAGTAGGTTATTAGCCCAATTACGCATGGGTTATTAGCCCAATCATGGCTATCTCTCTTTAGTTGCCACTGTCTGTCCTCTTCAAAAAAAAATTGGAAGTTTGGCACATTTGGCAGCATTTTCTTCCAATACTTTTCGTCTTTTTTTCCTGGCCTTTTCAGTCCCTCATGGCGTCTTTCTACCATCCATCCTCCCTGATGCTTATCACTACGGTAGGGCCGGCCCGGCTGGTAGGCTATCTGAGAAAACTTTTTAGGAAAGACGGGCTATATGGACCCAACCAGTTAACTTTTCTTGGGAGGGGAGAACAACCCATGCAGAGGCTGCGGTGTTAGGCATAGAATGCGAACGTGTGTAGCCAACTTTAAGAGAAGATAGATTAACATGACAAATGTCAATATTTTTCCCTCGACCAGCCCAAAAGTGAAGCGGCCCACCGGGAATTCTCCCGATTACCCACTCCGGGCCTGGTAGGAGTACTGTAGCCAGGGGCGGACTGGGATCAAAAATCGGCCCTGGCATATTTGGCTCAAGCGGCCCTCAAATAGGTCAGGCACACCTAATTAAATACAAAATCTTTGCATTACCCTTGAATATGCATATATTTTCAACTGTCATGGAGCACTGAAAGTGATGTAGGCCTCATTGGTTATTTCTCTGACTGATCAGAGGTAGGCATGGAGCATATGATATATTCAAGTAGGCTAACAAGCAATTATTAAAGAAGAGTTTCTGCTTGAATTCAAAGTATCATTTCAAATTATTCAATAGGCTACAATTGACAGCAGCACCAAAAAATACTGAAGCCTATGTGTAAAGAGTTTTAAATTACCCAGATTGTCTTAGACATTAAAGGTGCCATGTGTAACGTCCACCAAAAAATCAATTCATACTCCACATTCCATAAAAGATTGGGGCAGTATACCTCCAGAAAGTGAGTTGGTCTACCCTAGAGTAACAACCGAGACACGTGTATTGCAGTTTGGCTGGCAGTTATGTTGCCCGCATACCGCCTCCCATGGCCAAAACTGGTATTATGACACCTGTCGGGCTGTGGCTAGCAATTTAGCATGCTAATTCAGGTTGATGTCTATGCAGCACTATACCTTGTCATTTTTTTAATGACATCATCACCCTTATTTCTTCTCATTCTTTTGATGCGTGTAACTCATTTTTGGGATATTTTTACCTGAATTCTTACACATGGCACCTTTAATGTAATTTATACCAGTTATCACTGTAGGACAATTGAAACAACACAAAATAAACAGGGCTGTTGCTGGTAATATTTTATTCCTGTAGGCTATACTACCTACCTACATTGCTGGTACATTTTGGAACTACGGAGCCCGGGAGAGTTCACTTTAAGTGATTTTTTTCTGGTCGTGATAATTTGTGAGCATGTTTCCTTTAATTGAGCCCTCGAATTAATAAAACGTGAGCACGTTTTCCTTTAAATGAGCCCTCGAATTAATAAAACCCCGTTGTAGGCCTAAATTGAGCTCTCGAAATATGTATTTTGTGCTCACATTTAGTAATTCCCGACATTTTCTCACCGCTCACTGTGCTGTGGTGGCAACTTCGTGTTACCTTGACATGGACTAGGCCTACAGCTGTCTGTAACAGTTCATATTGGTAATGTGATGATAACCGTAGGCAGCTAATTAAAGACTTTAGGTGGTCATGGTTTATAGCGGACTTCTACTCTTTGTAGCAGGGGCACCTGTGGTGTCAACCGCCAGCTATGGAGACCTATAATGGGGAAATTCTACTAGGCTACAAAGGCTACTCGGGCTCTGTTGTAATGACCGGTTTCCACTATCTCCTGGATTGTTGACTTAACTGTGAGGTCTAGAAGGCAATCGAAGCACATCACAGCGACAAGCTCCCAAACAATTACAACACGTAGACCTACTGTTGGTACAAATAGGCTACTGCGTATTAGTAGTCGCCTAATACCCACCCAATACAATAAGGTTCCCTCTAGCGCCCGATGGGCCTCACCATATAACCCACCCGCACACCAATGATGCACACAACGAGGTAAGCTTTGATACGGACTAAAACATAGTTTTAGAGACATAAACAGTGGCGTTCACGATGCTCAGCTTCTCAGGCTATAAGCGCTTTCAGACATAACCTCCGGAGTATATGCGGAGGTTTGTCAAACGGAGGTCCTACCCTTCGGATGATTCAGATATGATGCTAACCTGCGGACCTTATACTGACCTTATACGGACGTATGTGTGAACGACATACACGCACATTACAGAATCTCTGTGTGGTTGTCGAGTGAGGGGTGGGGGCTTGTAGAGTTCAGAAGATTTTGACGCAGAATATATGCTGCCGCTGCCTGTCACAGCTGCTTTTTGTTTACAAAGTGTAGCCTATGCATTATGTAGGCTAAAGAAGAGAAATCTATTGTGCGTATAGGCTAATACTTGGCTAGTCACGTAAGTGCGCACTTGAAATTGACCTACAGTATTTGTATGTGTGCTTCGAATAAACACATTTATCTGTTTTCAACGTTGTACCAGAATCTGGTTTGCGTTGGAGAGAGAGAGCACAAACTTGCCACCAGCCAATTCAGTAGGCTAACTCAAGACTTCAAGGCCATCATACAACGTTTTTAAGCAACAAACAAAATACTAACATAACAGTGAAGTTGTTCGTTTTTTCATAGTTTATTTTTTTCCAAAAGCATCCTCTCCCCATGTGTCTATTGTTGTATATACTTGTAACCGGAGGGTTGCCGGTTTGAGCCCCGACCAGTGGGCCACGGCTGAAGTGCCCTTGAGCAAGGCACCTAACCCCTCACTGCTCCCCGAGTGCCGCTGTTGAAGCAGGCAGCTCACTGCGCCGGTATTAGTGTGTGCTTCACCTCACTGTGTGTGTGCTGTGTGTGTTTCACTAATTCACGGATTGGGATAAATACAGAGACCAAATTTCCCTCACGGGATCAAAAGAGTATATATACTTATATATTGCATTTACGTAAGGAGCTTGGAACAAAGTTGGGTTTTCTTCGTTTTCATTTTCTCTAGGCATATATGCTCAACAAATATCAGCTAGCTCAGCTAAGGCCATGAGAAGGCTATCAATGAACAGAAAACCGTGTTGGCTAACAATTTATTAAATACTCCTGTTATTGTCGTCAACGTCATCGCTGTAGGCTACTGCCTTTTCAGCGCCTTCTGCTTATCAGTCTTTTGAATTCGTTTGGCCTTGCCATGCAGTTGTAGGCTACAACGTGCCATTCCCTTCATGTGTTCTATCAAAATGTTGTATGCCCTCATGGACAGTAGCTCCGTGATGTCTGCATCTTTCCAGGTCGGAGATTTTCTGGACAGCACTACGCGCACGAATGGACGCACGAAAGAAACATCACCAACACGCCCTCTCACTAGGTGTCAATTTTAACCACATGTTCTACGCCTCGTTCAGACACAGCACATTTACATAATGTCCGGAGGAAATACTAGGGGGGGGAGTAGTAGAACAACCGGCTAAATTCGG
The DNA here is from genome assembly GCF_018492685.1 of Alosa sapidissima. Classification (NCBI taxonomy): domain Eukaryota; kingdom Metazoa; phylum Chordata; class Actinopteri; order Clupeiformes; family Clupeidae; genus Alosa; species Alosa sapidissima. The sequence goes on along the minus strand of NC_055979.1, from coordinate 10,099,600 downwards.
ACTTCCATATGTCCGGTTATGTCGTTCAGATATACGGTTTAACACCGTTTAACATCGGCAGAACCTCCGGTCTTACACGTATGTCTGAAAGCGCTATATGTAGACCAGCTCACACCGTTCACGATAAACACCACAGCTCTGCATACACTTGGACCTCAACAAACACTCAAAACTTCGGCAAACGTTCAGCTGGACAATGATGGCAAGGGGCCTGTGCAAACACACACAATCATCTGCTCTCCCACCTACAGCCTACCTAACGGGGCTATATCCAGGTGCACTGCAATCAATGAGATTCCCTCTACGTCACTACAAGCGGCACACCTCCCGACGTCATTCCCGGGGATACCCCTTGACACCACACTACGTTTTTGTGCACACAATTTAATTTCTTCGAGCCCACGTTTTAATTATTCGTGGGTGCGTTTTAGTAGATCGAGATCTCAAAATATACTATAACATGCTCATGTTTACATGTGTCAAGACAATATTGAGTGCACGTTTTACAAATTGTGGCCACGTTTAAGTAACCTTAATCCATCTCGGACCTCTTCCATTGAGAGTGATTTCTGCAACCGACTTTATGGTTCAGCCAATCAGGACGCAGGGCGGGAGTTTCATAGATGTGACATACTGTAGCGTAGAAGCGACTGTGAGACTGTTATTAGTGTCACGGGTTGGCTTCGATGTGAGTAGTTGAAGTAGCACGTCAATAGATGACGGACAAGTGGCTTATTCAATCATATGCAAGCATTTTTTGATTAGGCCCAGCCTTCTGAAGCAACACTTAAATGGATCGGTTCCAGATGGATGAGTGGAGCTAGGCGGAGCGAAATTCATCTGGCTAGGGTCAGGTTAACGTTTAAGTAGATCGTGCACACAATGTTCTATAACCATGTTCCCAAATTGTGCTCTCGTTTTAATAAATCGTGCCCTCGTTTTAGTAAATCGTGCGCTCGTTTTAGTAAATAGTTTTAGTAAATAGTGCGCTCATTTTAGTAAATAGTGCACTCTTTTAATAAATTGTGCCCTCATTTTACTATGCTTAAAATGAGAGCTCAATTTAGTAAATTGTGCACACGATTTAGTAAACCGAGCGCACAATTTAGTAAAACGAGTGTACAATTTAGTAAAGCGAGTGCACAATATAGTTAAACGAGAGCACAATTTAGTTAAACGAGTGCACAATTTAGTAAAACGAGCGCACATTCTCGCAAAACATTTTGCGATGACCCCTCTAGGGCTCCGTATGGAACAGTACAGCTACATGAACTAATTATCTTTAGTGTCTTCCAGTAGCCTATGTATAGGTTATATATACTGTAGCTTAGTTGGCTTGTGCATGACGTGACGTTTTGTAACCTACATTTCCGTCAGTCTAGTCTTTTAGCCCTTCTTTACCATGATAACCCTTCCAAGATAGAACCCTTCTCTACTTTGAGAGACCAACCACCACTCATGCCATCGATGTTGAATTTTGGGCATCTGACGGAAATTGATCAATCTGACCAACAATTAACGTCGATTTGACACCATTTTGCTGTCTGGGTTTGCAAATCATTCATTTAGAAAATTTAAGTTGCGCTATTTGTTATTATAATCACAGCACGGCCTTACTATGTTATAGGCTACCATATCATTACATTATCGCAATTTATAAGTCATCATAATCATCATAATCATCATGGCATGTCACAGCCTACCTGCTCCACCACAGAGTTCTTATCATGTAGCCTAGCCTCAACTAGGCTCGCACTCTCCACCTGCTCACTGTCCCTTGCTCTGTATGCTTGTTTACATCCTCGTTCAAACTCAACAAACATGTTGCTGACATATGCTAGCCTACTTGCAATATTGTATTTTTGAAGCTTCTACATTGGTGATAATTTCGCACAATTGTCACTACCGGCACCCGCCGCAATTTCGTGTAGGCAACTTTGATTAACTTTTGACGTGCTCACAGAATCCTGGCTCTGAGCCAAAATGCCTGACGTGAGCTGTTATTGGATCAGTCCAGTGTCAATATTGAAATGTAACCAATGGGCCGCTGATTGTCCTTCCTTTGGGCCGATTGTTGGTCAAAATAATTAAATTATATATATAGCCTATTCTATCGGCCCAAAAGGTGCGTCGGCCCACCGGGAAAATGCCGGTATGCCAGATGGCTAGTCCGCCCATGACTGTAGCAGTAGCAGTAGAAGTCGTTATCCTAGTAATAAGCAGTGTTGGGGAGTAACGGAATACATGTACCGGCGTTACGTATTCAGAATACAAATTATGAGTAACTGTATTCCGTTACAGTTACAAGTTAAATAGTTGGTACAGTTACATTGTTAAAATCAATGGATTACATGACGATACTTCTCTGTTTCATAAGTTTATTCACTCTCTAAATAAATGTTCCTTCTTCCATGTTTAAATCCAAGCCCCGCCGTCTTGCACTAGCCTCAAAACGCAGCCAGCGCGCATTATGGACGCGTCATCGGAGACCCTGAAATGACTGTTTGCAAAGCAAATTAGGAGTTAAGTAAGTGGAGGTAACTCCTGTTCCTCACTGATTGTGGTTCCTGATGTCTGTTCAAAGGATATTTTCCCAAGTATTAATAGCTCAGGCTACTTCAGCCAATCGGTTACACAGTTTGCTAATCAATAAACAAAGCCTAGTTCACGTGTTGATTTAGACCTAGAATAAAACCAATCTCTAAAATAGGTACTGCATTCTAAGTTTTTTTATTCTAACTTAAAATAGATTTATGGATTTTTTTTTTTTACATTTACGTTTTAAAATGAATTATATGGTGCAGCCTCTGAAGAATTATTCTTGCTAGTAGCATATTTTAACGTGCTGTTTTTGATTGTCATTACGCGATCACATTCATTTTGAGAGCACTGATATAGCCTACAGTAGCATAGTGTTTACATTTACAGGTCATTTGCGTTCCACCTGTCATATGCGTCCCTCACTTGTACTGGGTTGATGCCACCGAAAAATCTCACAGGCACACCTTAATTATAATTTCTGGCTATGCCCTTAAAGTAGCCTATTTATTTTGTTTGTTTTAATTAGCCTAGTCGCCTGCTGTAGTTTTAGTGGTCACCTTGCTATTTTAAAGTTGTATCGCTTAGTTGACATTACATTATCTTATGTGGGCCTATAACACTTCAACCATTTGGAACAGAAGAACACACAGAATAGGCCTGTTTAGTAGGCCTAAGCAGGATTTGATGGCTGCATTCCTACACTTATAAAATGCAATTCAATGCGGAAGTAATCTAAGTATTCAGAATACGTTACTCAGATTAAGTAATGTAATGGAATATGTTACAAATTAAATTTTTGGGCATGTATTCTGTATTCTGTAACGGAATACAGTTTGAAAGTATATATTTTGGCGCCTTTTGCCTTTAACTTGGATAGGACAGTGAAGAGTGACAGAAGGTGTAACCTGCATTGTGTTGAACCTGCGCGGTTCAGCCCTGCACACGCCCGGACTCGAACCCGTGAACAGCAGCACCTCAGATCAGGAATCGAGCGTGCTGAAAATCGAGCTAAAAGCCCAGGCTGCTAGCTTTCTGCCAACACTGCTCTTGAGGCGCCAGGCAGTGAGGTTTACTAACGTTCCTCACGCACAGCTATGTATCCGTTACGGAGGCAAGTGGAAGAGAGATGGGGTGGGATTGGGAAATGACCGCAGGTCAGAAGTCCCCATGAGCATTAGACCTGTATGGGGTTTGTGGTGCTGCTTGGGCCACAGCTCCTCCCCTAATAGCAACTCTTGACGGTAACACACTGGGCTCTGCCACTGCCACATAACGTTCTGTCTACGTGTGTAGCCTAGAGATGATACTAACTACCCCCTTTGCTTGTCAGACATTGACTGGACAGACAATGGACTGCTTTAGCTCAACAGATGTATTAGCATTGGCAAAGGTCTATAGTCCTCCTCCCAGACTATCCTTCAGTGCTTTTAGAAATACAGCGAAGGGCAAGAAAAATAATAACCCCCCCCCCCCCCCCCCCCCCCACCACCACACACACACACACACACACATACACACAACTCCCAATTTCCTAACAGAGATATTTCTGATCTCTTCTGATCTAGGTGTGTGTGTTTGTGTATGTGTGTGTGTGTGTGTGTGTGTGTGTTTGTTTGAGTGTGTGTGTGTGCATATATGTGTGTGTGAGTGTGTGTGTCTGTGTGCACAACCTCCTCCATGCTGATAAACAGCACTGTAAAGCTCCTCAGACATGACACCAGAGGCACACAAATCATGAGCAAACTCAGAAAGGCAAACACTCCTACATAGAGACAGACAAACCCAAACGCCCCTCTGGAACACGACAGCCATTTGTCAGAACAGACAGGCAGATAAGGATTTTCTGCTTGTTTGTAGCTGTGTGTGTGTGTGTGTGTGTGTGTGTACAGTATGTGAGTCAGTGAGTTCATGTTTGCTAACGTATGTGTATGTATGAGATTGTGTGTATATATATATATTTATGTGTGTGTGTGTGCCACAGATATATAATCACAACCCACACCCACATAATATATCCACAAGGCCACAAGGTCAATTGTATCAGCAAAAGAATAATCCCTTTTTACTGACATCATGACATTTACTGACATCACTAAAAACCACAACCCAAATATTTATAAGGGGATATTACACAAACGCCATGTTAATGGCCATACTCACACTCACACACCACTGAGCTTAGTTGCTCTGATTGAATATTGTGTGCAAATAACTCTTACAGTAACTGCTGATTCATTTTACATGATTCACTAACTCAAGACACAAACAGAGAGAAAGAGAGAGAGGGGCATTGGGGGAGTGAGTGATAGTTTTTCTTTTTTTTAAATCTTTTTCTCTGTAGTATTTCTTAGAGGAAAATGAGCTTATCTGCTGTCTATCCCAGAGTTGGATAAGAGGATACATACTGTACCCCTCTCTGTGTGGGCAATGACCCAGTCTGACACCGTTAGCCTAGCTTAGCATAATTAATTGGAAGTAGATTAGACCAGAAGCCTAGATCTGGCCTATTCTTTTAAAGTTTATTACTGCTACATTACTATTATGTTGTTATAAATACTGGTTTTTGTAGCTCTGTCATGTTATTGTACTGAGAGAGAGAAAGAGAGAGAGAGAGAGAGAGAGACTACACTCTCAGACCACACTAATGCGCAAAGCCTGCGTCTTCAAATGAATACAGGGTTGCCAGCGGATTATAATCTTTCCATTTTCAGGAGCTCGAATACAATGGGGTAATGCGGACGCAACATCGATCTGTAAAGAAAGTCTTTCGGATTCAATGGAATCCACAATAATGTAGACGTAGCCAGCGAGAGAGAGAGAGAGAGAGAGAGTAGAAAGAGAGAGAGAGAAATGAAGGGGAAGACAGACTGAGAGAACGAGTGTACCTACAGGACTCATCTTCATTGTGCATTCCTTCAGCTGACGGTCTTGGCACCACCTGGCAGGGCCTGGACTCCTGTTGACAGCGAGAGGGGCAAAAGCGAGACACGCCACATTCCACTCAAACGACAGTCTCATTCAGAGCGCACTGAAAAGGCCATTGTGTGTGTGGCCATTTCCCTCTCCGCAGTACAAAGGACAGGATATGTCTTTCACCTGAGCGTGATGGGGCAGCACACCTGAGGGAAGGACTGCTTTCATTGGAAGGAATCACTGTAAATGTCAGCACAGATATGTCCTCAGAGTGATGCTGAGCAGTAGCCATGAGAGCTACTGTGAAGTTCCGTCTCCTGCTGTTTCTGCTTTAATGTGGTTCATGTTGATTAGGCTGCAGCACACAAAATGCTGACAGCTGCCATGACTATTAGAAGCAATATAATATAGCAGCACAGGGCAGGCAGAATGACAGAAAACAGAAAAACACATTGAGCTAATGGTAACTTGGGGACAAACAAAATGTAGAGGCGATTCATTTCAAGTCTCAATTCATTTTCATTTCAAAGTATCTGCGTTAGTTTTGGACGTTTCGACCGGAAACCATCTAGGAACAGATCGAAATGATCTATATAATGGTTTTGAGCATGTGATATAACTTCAGGTGCAGCAATGTTCCCTGCTTTAACCGAGCTGCATTGTCAGTCAGCTCACACACTCTGGCCTTCTCTTCAGATTTACAGTGACCCTTTTGAAGGGCAATCAAAATCTCATCTCTCCTGTATATAGCTGGGACATGCTGTATGACGTGATGGAAAAATCATAAAGAGAGAGACCTTCTCTGCCCATATAGGAAAGGTGGTCTCTGCTTTGTCAATCCAATACTTTAACTCCTAGACATAATTGAGCTTAGTTTAACATCAAGATTCTAGCCGCTTATTCGTATTCTTTATTTGAATATATGAGAAATCACCTTCCTCCGATCTAAGTTCAACTTTAGTTAAACTTAAAATTCTTCTTTTTGACTTATTCTTATTATTGTCTTATTTCAAGGAGGATTTCGAGAAACAGGTGAGATCTCATTACGAGCTGATTTATTTCTTGTGTGGCACAGAAAAGGAAAATATTTTGCACAATGGCTGACTCATTCTTTGGGACTGAAGGAGAAGAGGTGATCTGAGTTACAGGCCTTAAATCTCCCCTGTGTCCATTAATAGAAGGCCGTTTTAAAACAGATGAAGCACAGAAAAGATGGAGTTAAAGGGTTAGCATGAAGAATGTAACGGTCATTTGACCCCGGTCAGGGTTTCTCAAATGTTGCGTACCTAAATAGGTGTGGTGCCTTGTTATGAGTCAGGTCACATTGCAGAAAAATATAGTAATATTTAGAAAACCTTGAGGCTAGTTTGTCCAAGACCACAGATTTCCCAACATTTCTCAATTTTCAGACCACACGCCAGTCTAAAACTATTCACACACAATTGCTTTTCATTTTTAGAAACGGTTTGGATTTTGAGATAAAGTTACAAATGGATATTTAGGGGTTGGATGGTAAACATGGATAGAAAGATTAGTCATGACCAACCTTCTATTTGTATAAATTTTGAACACAATGAGAGTGGTATAGGTATTTATGAAAACTGAAACTAGTCAAAACTAAACAACGTCAAAGTCAAGTCAGTTTTAACCCAGCAGTACAGGTTAGTACGTCACATACTAACCTTGGACACACACTGGGAGATGTGGATACACCTAGTAAGAGATAACATCAACAGCTATTACTGCCTTAGGACTGTCCCCCTCTCAGTCCTCTGACAGGACACCGCTTATTTCTACTCACCATTCTGTGATTGGTTTAATTTGGTCAGGCTGCTTGTAATGGATTGGTTTAATTTGGTCAGGCTGCTTGTAATGGTTAAAGGAGAGGCCTGTGATTGTTATCCCATGTTGTTTGATTCAGAGAGGCTTATGTCGAGCCATACATTTTCCAGCCAATCAGAGTGTTGCTTCAAGAGTGAAGCTGCACAGTGAGACATGTTATTTGCTTAGCGTTTGATCTCAAATACCTTCTATCAGCTGCCTTCACCAGAATTGCAGACTTTAGCTTTAAGTGCACTCACTCCCTGCAGTGGTCTGCAGTTGACTTTTCCACCAGAGAGGCGGCTCAACAGGCTGCCTAACAGGAAGAGAATGTACTGGGTCGCTGATATCTCCCCCTCTCTGTACACACACACACACACACACACACACACACACACACTCACACACACACACACACACACACACACAAACACACACACTACCTTTCCTCCCTCCCAATTCTCTCTCTCTCTCTCTCTCTCACACACACACACACACTACCCCCCTCCATCCTCTATTCGGTACAGTGCTACAGGCCTCTGCCAGCAAGACCGCATTGTTTCTCTACACAGGACATTCAGTCTCCCTCCCTCTCTATTACACACACACACATACACACACACACACACACACACACACACACACACACACACTCTGTCATTCTTCACCTCCCTCACTGCCTTTCTCGGCCTCTGGGCAGCAGGAACTTCGGGCATAAGTGTGACTCAGCTAGCAAGCGCGGCTAAATCATCATATCAAATTGAAGTCAGACACCAGCTATGGAGGAGGCAGCTATTTGTAAACAGCCAGTGTGCAGAGACAACACAGTGTTTCTGCTGCTTCAGCTCAGCAGGAATGTCAGACATGGCTTGTGTATGTGTGTTTGTTTGTGTGTGTGTGTGTGTGTGTGTGTACGTGTGTGTATGTGTGTGTGTGTGCGTGTGTGTGTGTGTGTGTGTGTGTGTGCGCGTGTGTGTGTGTGTGTGTATGTGGAGCAGGGCTTTGTGTTCCCCTGCAGTGTGGGCAAAACTGTGGCTGCTTTGGCCCATTTCACTGATTGAACGCTCACAGACGAGTTCAAATGAAATATTTAGACTAGAGTGCATGTCATGTTCTTAAAGAAGAACAAACCACTGGAACAGGCCGAAAGCCAAAAGCATCTCTGATATTTAGTTTTTCTTTTTTCTTTCTTTCTTTCTTTCTTTCTTTGGGTGAGAGGGGAATCAATTCCCATCAATGGTTCAGGCAGGCTGTGTTTACCTGAAATGGTTTTATTGGTGTCTTCCTTCATTCTTTCTTTCTTTCTTTCTTTCTTTCCTTTTCTTTCTACTGTGCTTACTTCCTTCTGTCATTCTCCTGCTTTCTCGTTGTCCTCTGCCGCATCCTCCCCTGACGTGCACAGGCACGCTGTCCTGCAGGCCACACAGTCTTATGAGCTTCACTGGTAAGGAGCAGTCAAGCATGTTTAGAAATGGTTTTCTTTCAGTCTCACCAAACCCGTAGCGCTAACTTTGAATAATTGAATTTAGTTTTGTTTTAATAATCAATTAAACATTAATCAGTTAAGTAAAAACTCCCCTAGGCTGGAGAGTCCTGCTAATTCTAGAGATTTCCTGCTAATTCTGTGGACAAAAACCTTCTTCGCATTAACACGTGGGAGCCAGAGGGAGCCGAGCTCCCATAGAGTGAGGACTGGCTCCCATGAAAGCAACAAAGTCAAAAACCTGAGGGGGTCTTCATATCTGAAGGTGTCTGGCATTGTAATTTAATCTTAAACAACCGCTCATATGCGATCTCTTACCATTAAAGACGTTAAATTAAAATATAGGCTACTACGGGACGTAGACCTACACTACGCTCTTGAACGCAGCATGACACTTCACCACCACACCACTAGACTATATGAGCAAACCGTATCGATTTGACAGCACTCGCAAATCTGAAGAAGTCACCCTGCTTTGATGTGAGTGTTTTGTCTATTTGCATAGGCGTTCATTGGGCTAGCCTACGTGGTTTGATACGTGCTGAAAAGTCCTGTTTGCTGTTGAACTTGCGCTTCACCTATTCTATGTTGATTGACAAAGCCATAAATTATGGCCCATAATGCAGCATAAAATGATTGTGTTGTCTGATGATCTAGCTATCCTCTGCCATTCAGAGCTCCGGAAAGTTCCCAGCTATTTTGAAACACCTGTTAGCAATCTCTGATGTCGGAATATTCAATGGCTACCCGACAATATCTCAGTGCAAACTCCAAAATTGTTCCTCTATTAATTTTCCACGGTTCAACACATTAGCCTACTAGAACATAGTTTGGCTGGCTTTATTCATTTCTGCCAGTTTCCCCTGTGTATAAGTTACACTGCATGCATTATTGTGTTTGACACTGAGGATAGCCTATCTGAGACGGTGGTCTGGTTTAAATGAGTTACGTTGTGAAATTGAGAATTGAGAATTGGCACAGACTAAATCATTTAGTCTATTTCTTTGTATTGTGAAATTGAAATGAGATATGGACTATTACAATCAATAATATGTTGAAATTAATTAAAAGTAATCAATTCGTATGAAAAATCTATGTCTGTTGTGTGCGTGTGTCAAGGTAAAGCCTAGGCCTACCATGCGCATATACTGTACTGCGCAAAAGTGCAACTTGCGCCTAGGCTATTTCATTGTATCGCCTTGTTAGGCTATGCGCGGGGTGTGCCAACTTTTTATGAGATAGAGAGACCCCCTTAAAGACAAAAAGATAATTCGAGCCCTGGTTTGCTGTCACCATCAGGGCAAGCTAATGTAGACAATAACACAATGTTAAAAGTGTGTGTGTGTGTGTGTGTGTGTGTGTGTGTGTGTGTGTCAGTGGGCATGTGATTAAAGTGTATCCGTTTGAATGTGTATATGCAGATGTTTTAGACCTCTTTTAAAGCTGACCCTTGATGGCAGATGCCTCCAGATCATTATATTGCTAACTAAGAGAAGTTACATTGTGTGTGTGTGTGTGTGTGTGTGGGGGGGGGGTTACATCGCTTATAGCCATCATATGCTTTAGGTTTACAGCTGAAACCCAAACCTCCTTTTGATGCAAGATGTGAGAACGCAACGCCCCTTAATCAATCTTTGGTGAGAGGGCTAAGTATGGCGGCCACATGGAGAACTCCTCTCTCTCTCTCTCTCCAGTTATCCATCTCTTTGAATTTGTCCATCTCTCTCTCTGTTCTTACATCATGCTTTCGCTGCTCTCCGTTCGTTCTGTCTAGGACCATTCTGTGTGTGATTCATGAGGCTTTGCCAAATCTGAAGGAAACCATGGGGCAGTTAATGATTCTACAGGACTTAATTCTTTTTTGCTTGTTTGTTTTCCTTGATTATTTTTACTTCTAAAAATAAAATTTCCTAACATCTCTCTCTCTCTCTCTTCCAATCAATGCTTCAGAGTGATAGCCAGTCCCATATTCTCTCTTTCTCTCTTTCTCTCCTCTATTGTGTTTTTTCCTTCCCAAACTGCAGCCATATGCTGAGAAATGGGCATCACATGAAACACCCAGTTCAGAAACCAAACTATCAGCAGGTCTCTCCCACAGCTGAAACAACTGCAAGTGCCTATGACGCAACAAGCTCAGACAAAGATTTTTGCCTTATTCAACACGTGTAAAACATATCAAATAATTAAAGAACACATACACAAAGACCAATCATTTTGCAAGTGGTATTACATTAAACAATCAACCATGTAATACAATTTATTGAGTATCGAATACACATGGAGAGGAATACCCAGCATGCACTGTATCTCGAGCAGAACACCCAACATGCATTGTGTCTCCATAGCCCTCACAGACAGGAAACATCGATGACCTTTTGAACCCTGCAGCTTTCCTTGCGTCTAAAACTTGCTGTGTCTTGCGTGTTCAACCGCACCAGTGCGGTTTGGGTGAGTGGGTGGTTTGGGGGGTGTGGGCTTTCCAGTCTCCTCCACCTCAGAGTGAGATCTCTGCTAGCAATTACCATGATAATGAGCCTAACCAGCGACAAGAGGAAAGAGGAAGGAGCAGCCTGCTGTGGCAGTGCGCACAGCTGAAGCTATGACGCAAGCAACACTAGCGTTAGCGCCTGTCTTCAGCACTCTTCACCGCAGCACAAGCTTCTCTGGAGAGGTGGGGCTGAGGAGGATGAGGGTGTGTGTGGGGGGGGGGGGGGGGTGTAAACACCACCTGGGGAGGATGAGGCATTAACCCAAATCTGAACTCAAGCACGGCTACCGTGACTCATCCTCTCTCAGCACTGTGCTGTTTGGCAGCCTCAGATTGATTAAAGAAAAAAAAAACAACAAATTATAATTTTTGAAACAGTCATGCTGTGCGAGACTCAAGACTTTGCAGCACGATCAGCTATCTCTGTACATTCCAGTTTAGGCAGATTCTGTGACCTCACTTGGAATGAGATACTTGGAATGAGATTCTCATGTCCTCCTTTATCCAATATCGTCAAGAAAAATGTCTCAGACTGTAAGACTCAATAAATGCCTTCTTTTTTCCATGATGAAAAATTAGGTCAGGGTGTTTTTTGGTGGAAAAAAGACTAAAAGATTAAGGGTGATGAGATCAGAGAGGGTAATTTGACATCTTCATCAATCTGATTATTAATGGATGAGCCTCAGCCGACTAGACATACTCACCATCACAGAAGTAAATAAGCACGGCATGCCCGTGCAGCATGGCTCAGACACTCTCTCTCTCTCACTCTCTCACTCTCTCACTCTCACTCTCTCTCTCTCTCTCTCTCTCTCTCTCACACACACACACACACAGCTGGGCAGGAGGGAAATAAGAGAGAGAAATTGAAGAGAAGAGAGAGCGAGAGGGAGTGAGCAAGATCGAGACAGAGTTGTTGAAAGAAAAAGAAGGGGTCACTATAATTTCACAATCAAATTCCATTCAAAAACACTTTACCACATGACAGAAAACAATAATGAACCCATACACACATTCATTCATTTTTTCTCAGCAACTATGAATGCCTTTCCCTTAATATTTCACTCTGACATCAGTCTCCCCCTGAGCTCCATGGCTGGGGGCCAGACCTGGGTGTGAGGGCCTGTGCTGGAGCAGGTTGGTGAACAGACTGGGGACACTGGTCTATGATTTACTTCTGTCATGCTCCATAAAACCCCATGCTGCTGCTCTGGACTGAGCCTTTTACTCCCCCCCCCCCCACACACACACACCACAGGCACACACACAAGCATGCACACACACACAAACACACACACACACACACCACAGGCACACATGAAAGCATGCACAGATACACACATACACACACACACACACACACACATACACACAAACACACGACACACAACTAAACACACAAACAAGGCCAAACAACATGTTGGCATGGCAGTCTACAGAGCAGGTGCTTTTCCCAAAGAGCTTTTCCTGAGGAGAAAAACAAAAAACAAAACAACAAAGGAAGCCATACGACAATAACCACTAGCACACCACTAGCACATCACCTCACCCTGATGGTGACCTCACCTGAAAGGCCAGCAGCATCGGAAGGACACAAATTAATAATATAAGCTGTATGGGCTGAATTGTCATGTGGCTTTGGCAACTGCCTGGTCTCCATATGGAAGCCTTGGGAGGCTGACAAAAGAGCAACAGAAAAAAAGTAAACAGATAATAACTCACAAGCTTATACTGTCAATGAGGAGCATGTGTGTGTGTGCGTGTGTGAGCATGTGTGTGTGTGTGTGTGTGTGTGTCTGTGTGTGTGTGTGTGTGTGTGTGTGTGTGTGTGTGCGTGCGTGTGTCTGAACATAGTGAAGTCATGGGCTGACAGCCAACAGACTTGCCTTGTAAGCAGCCACAAAAGCCCAGCTGGCACTGAGTGAAGTAGCTTCCTTGTTTGCATCTTAACTTGTTCCCTAGTTTCCTTGTTTACTTCTAGATATCAGGTATCGGGTGCTGTTTTTATTTTTATGTGGTTATTTTTCATCAAAATAAGTTGAAGGATATGAAAATAGCGCATTATAAACTTATACACTTAAAACAGTACATCGTCTGCTCTATACATAGTGTTGCTTTAACAAAAATATCACACGCACAAAACTTATTCTGGGGTGAGAGGTGAGAAGAAAAATATGTCAACACTTCAGAGATGTCCACTCTGCACACAGTCACACTTTGGAGCAAAAAGCCCACTGGCCAAAGGGTTGCCATAACTTTATGACAGCCACCCATCACTATTGCAGTGTGATAAAACATCTCTACTTGTCCTCTTTAGTCGAGAAGACTCAATGGTGTGTGTGCATGTGTGTGTGTGTGTGTGTGTGTGTGTGTGTGTGTGTGTGTGTGTGTGTGTGTATCTCACACCTGTGCCCTTTGAACCCCTCATCTCTGGAATGTAACCACAGTACAGAGTGTACCCAAAGATCCTTGATTACTAGCTCCGCTTTAACCCCTCTGGTGTACCTCCTCAGCCAGGGTCAGGGCCTCTGGACGGCAACTGCAAAGGTCCAAAAAGCTCTGTCATGAGGAATGTAACATGTCCCCGTGAAGAACACACCCCCACTCCCCTTATGAATGGCTTGTCAGTAAGTCTGAGCCACCGGCATGTCACAGGGTTGTTGTTTATGAGCCTTATGTAACAACGTTTTGTCTGCAGAAAAAGAAAAAAGCCATTAAGTGTAGTTACAGAAGAATGCTTCACAGCAACGGGTTTGTTCCCCATTCCTCCTTAGCAATTGATGACTATTGTTTGTATTGGTTACACGTGTCGCTGTTTAGCTGACATCCACCAATGACAAAAATACAATATTTGGTGTTCACTAAACAAAGAAGGGAAAGACACTATGGGCCTTATCTGCATGTGCTAAGACCAGCTCACGTCAGATGGAATTAAAAGGCTGCCTTTTCTGCTTCAATGCCTGGGCGCAAACAAAGACCGATTGGAGAGGGATGCTCACATGGACTAAGCTAAACAGTCTCTAAAGGGTTGGAGGTGCATTAGCCGCTACTGGATTCCCATTTGTTTTCACTGGGTGCATTTATCGGTGTTAACCGAAAGCAAATCTTTGTCTCCCTGTAGCACTGTGCTTTGTTGATACACCAGATCAGAACGTTCTCAACAAATGACAGCCACGTCGTTTGAAGAGAAAGATGTTATCGCAGTTAAAAGCAAAACAATAAAACTGGTACACCTCTATTATGTGCAAAAGTAGACAGTAATTACCTTGTGCAAAGAAAACAGAAAGAAAAAAAAACATTGTTGAGAAAGACTTCTTTTTTGTTCCTGTGGTTACCCAGATAAATCTTATCGGTCTGTTTAATAATTCACAGACATTGGCACCATGTTTTTGGGACTCACTCTCTCTCTCTCTCTCTTTCTCTTCAGTTCAGTTGTTCAGCCAGTGGATTCTTTTGACAGTGCTTTCCCTTTCTCTCTTCCACCCTCTTCCTCTCGCTCGCTCTCTCTCCATCTTTCTCTCTCTCCCCCTCCTCTCTCTATCCCTCTGTCTCTCTCTCCCTCCCACTCCATCTTTCTCTCTCTCCCTCCCTCACTCTCCCTCTCACTCCATCTTTCTCTCTCTCTCTCCCTCTTTCGATCTCTCCCTCCCTCACTCTCCCTCTCACTCCATCTTTCTCTCTCTCTCTCCCTCTTTCTCTCTCTCCATCCTTCCCTTTCCCTCTCACTCCATCTTTCTCTCTCTCCCTTTTTCTCTCTCTCTTCCTCCCTCTCTCTCCCTCTCTCTTCATCTTTCTCTCTCTCCCCCTCCTCTCTCTATCCCTCTTTCTCTCTCTCCCTCCCTCCCTCTCCCTCTCACTCCATCTTTCTCTCTCTCTCCCTCCCTCCCTCTCCCTCTCACTCCATCTTTCTCTCTCTCTCCCTCTTTCTCTCTCTCTTCCTCCCTCTTTCTCATCTTCCCTGTGCTGAACTAGTTACCACTGGTTCAGTAGTTCAGGCCTGCTCGTGGTCTCTAGGTAAACAGAGGATATGACTCATGCGTACTTAGTCATGTTAAAATTTAATCCGCCAACCTTGCGCTGGGCGAGGGAGGATGCCAGGATGTCAGGCCACAGACGGTGCCAGCGGGGGAGCGCTGGGATGGGATGCCAGTCTGCCAGTCTTGCCAGGGCAGGGTACGGTTGGGCAACAGGGAGAGTCGCTCTGGAGGTCAACATGGCTGCATGAATCACTTAACAGATAAGCAGATGAGTTTACAGGCTTAAAAAAGTAACCAAGACTACAGAATGTGTAGTTGTAACTTGGCCACAACTGCGTGTGTACTGGTATTGAAATTTGGCAATGCATTTTGGTTTAATTATGTAAACATTCCACATTGTTCCACACCAGGGTTCTCAAGTCTCACACAATGGGTGCGAGACACCCGCATTTCAACCATTCACACATTCACCCACCAAACCTTGTATTTCTCACGCAGTGAAATTAGCCTACTAGATATACCATGGTGTCCACATATCTTATCAATGGACGAGGCGCAGGCATCTGAATGGATTTCTGGCCGGGTGCATGTAAGTATCCAACCACTCACCAGCCAATCAAAAAAAAAAAAGACTCCGAACAGCCAATCAAAACATAGCATTTGTTGTATCCGGGTAAAATTCCAAAATAGGTGATATACTGAATCAATGATTTTGATTTCTTTCATTCATTTTGATTAAGGGGTGTTGGTAGTGTAGTGTCTAAGGAACTTAACTAGCATGAAGTGGCTACCAAAAGTTGTGGGTTCGATTCCCAGCAGCCATCACTGTGCCCTTGAGCAATGTATGTAACCCCAAGTTGTTTCAGGGAGAGAGGCCCCTGCAATTGGGATTGGTAAGTCGCTTTGGATAAAAGTGTCAACTAAATGCTTAAGTAATAAAATAAAAGTTATTTATTCATTCTCCTCTCCAGATTCTCATTAACAGTTAAGGAGGCTGTGCACATTTATAGTTTATATTCACTTGTCTCCACCCTATTCTCTTCATTGACCCTCTCAATACATATCTAATGTAATGTTATAAATTTCACTGTCTGCCAGGTAACATTAACATTATAACTTAATGACCGCGGGGACTGGGAGCGTCTCCTCCCATTAAGTTTTGAAGTCCACAGCCATAGCGTATGCGTGATGTCTCTAGATCCGAGTCCGTATGTCATTAGGATGGAATGCCTGACACGTGTACGTTGCTAATTCCACCGCAATAGAACACTGGCTATATTACTGTTCTGCAGCTGTAGTAAGTGCTTTGGGTTAAACTTTTGCCACCAGCCCAGGAGACTGAGAAGTTAACATGACCAAATTAAGTGCTCAATATTGCTGTTTTCTAAAACAACGTAAAATGCACAAAGTCTGTTTTGACACATCTGTGTCCTTTGCCTATTTTCATTTATTTGTGGACTAATAAGTGTTATATTAGTGTTACTTATACTCCACTTGTAGCCCAGAACAGTAGTGGGATCATGAAGTACTGACAGAACTGAAGCCAACTCTACTCTCAGGCTTCGAATGTCCATCAAAGTGAAAGTCTTCTCACACAGTGCCCATGGCCTGAGAGAAAGAAAGGAAGATGGATGGATAAAAGAAAGGAAGATGGATGGATAAAAGAAAGGAATATAAGTCTGGAGCATGTCAATGCTAGATCAGGGTCGGAGCAGTTATGTGGCCAGGGCCGTTATCTTAGGTGTGTGTGTGTGTGTGTGTGTACGTGTGTATGTCTGCATCTGTCTGCGTGCGTGTCTGTGTGTGTGTGTGTGCGCGTGCATGTCAATGCTAGATCAGGGTCGGAGCAGTTATGTGGCCAGGGCCGTTATCTTAGGTGTGTGTGTGTGTGTGTGTGTGTATGTACGTGTGTAGGTCTGCATCTGTCTGTGTGTGTGTCTGTGTGTGTGTGTGTGCGCGTGCATGTCAATGCTAGATCAGGGTCGGAGCAGTTATGTGGCCAGGGCCGTTATCTTAGGTGTGTGTGTGTGTGTGTGTGTGTGTGTGTGTGTGTGTGTGTGTGTGTGTGTGTACGTGTGTATGTCTGCATCTGTCTGTGTGTGTGTCTGTGTGTGTGTGTGTGTGTGTGTGTGCATGCATCAGCGTGAGTTGAGTGCTGAGAGCCTTTGGCA
>NC_055979.1:10067475-10079665 GCF_018492685.1 Alosa sapidissima | reverse complement strand
AGAGAGAGAGAGAGAGAGAGAGAGAGAGAGAGAGAGAGAGTGAGAGGGGTTGGTTCACGTCAGGTCACAATCTCACATTGTGCTAGTGACACTTGATTAACTGCTCAGCAAGTGCATGTTAGAGACTGTGTGTGTGTGTGTGTGTGTGTGTGTGTGTTCTTTACCACTGTCAGCTAATTATGAGTTGCGTGTTGTCACATAACAAAGCAGCTGAGAAATACAAACCTCCATGTTTCTGTTCAGGCTTAGGGTTGTGTGTGTGTGTGTGTGTTCTTTACCACTTTCAGCTAATTATATGAGTTGCGTGTTGTCACATAACAAAGCAGCTGAGAAAAACTTGTGTTTGTGTTTGTTTTGTGTTTGAGGCAGGGAGGATGAGGAGTGACAGTATAGACAGGAACCAACATCAACATCCATGTGTGTGTGTCTGTGTGTGTGTGTCCATGTCTGTGTGTGTGTCAATGAGAAGGTTGAAGGAGCAGGAGAGGGGTGGTTGTGGGGGGGAGTAAGTGCGGGATAGGGGAATGCTTTGTGTGTGTGTGTGTGTGTGTGTGTGTGTGTGTGTGTGTGTGTGTGTGTGTGTGTGTGTGTGTGTGTGTGGTGGGGGTGAAGAGGGCTTCCTGAATGCATAACTTCCGCAGCAGGTGGGTCTTAAAAAGCTGCCTGAACTCATTTCCTACAGAAGCTCTGCAGGGACACACCTGGAGAAGAAAGAAAGACAGAAAGAAAGAAGGCACGAAAGAAAACAAAAAATAAATGTCCTCTCATGTCAGAGGCAATTTGGTGGGTGACTAATATGTTCTAAATGACCAAAACAACCCTGTGCTTTCCTTCACAGCTGCTCTGCACGGGAAGAGTCCAAAAGAGAGCAAAAGAGAGCAAAACATCTCAAACGCTGCTTGTGTAAGCTAACACAGTATGCATCTTTTATAAGTGGCACTCATCTGCAAATGTGCATGTTTATTAAAATGAAATTAAACAAAAAAATATTGATTGATGTATGCAACTCTGACTGAGTCATTATAAACACCATTTGCTGATGTGCAAACACTGGTTGTAAAATGGGAGCATAGTTAACATCCAAGCCGAATTTCTCAGAACTTCTGACATCTAAAATGGCGCTTGCTCCAAATAAATCCCGCTGGCTTGAATAAACATGCCATTTTTGTGCCAACCCAACAAAAGCAAACAGCCTATTAGAGATTTCAAAACAAGTCGAGGCCATCAATTAGCTCTGTGGCAGCGGGTGTTTGCAAATGTGTCTGCTCTCTTGTTCAAGATTGTGGGATTCGCACAGACACGTCAACGCCACCACAATGATGCTGCACACTCAGTCAGTGGGTCTGGTTCACACAAACACAAAATTCACACGCGTTACTATATGAGGTGCCAGGACACAGCATCCCTTCAACAAACTCTTTTCAACATTTTCACAAGAGCCGAGGACTCTGCTGATCTGCTGATTTGACTGCTAATTAGTTCCAGTAAACCAATATTTGTAACCCTCATTTACTGCATTAACAAGATGCTGTAAGCACTGACAGCCATCAGGGGATGTTTTCAGAGGTTTTGCTTGGCTTTGTAGTTCATTGTGCTTGCAGTGTTGTTTTTGAATGTGTTTCATCAAGAAGTCATCAACTTTGTTGCTGTGAGATCTTGTTTTGTTTTTGTCTTAGTATCTGTTTCCCTAGAAACCAGCTCATTGTTGATGTACCTGCAGTGCCATAAATAGACATTTCTGCACCAAACAACTATGGCATAAATAATTCAAACTAACACTCTGAAAACACAAACATAAGATAACGCCTGTTGAGGAGAGAGTGATGATTTAAACAACCCTGCTCTGCAGAAGGCGAAGGCAGAACTGAAGTGGATAAACTACAGCTATAACCATCGGCCTTTCCTCTGAGCCAGATTAGGGCCTCATCTGACCTGTTTCAGAGTGCAATGTGAATATGTTTTGTAAATTTCTTTGGACAAAAACAAGCATCTAATACCAACTGTTACCTCAACTATGCCTACACTCATACAAACAACGGCAAATGTATGACCAACAGTCTTCATCTAGAAAAGACCTGAATCTGTGGTCCTGGGCTGATGCTGTTCTAAAATACAATGTGAGTGTGAATGCAGTCTTAAAAAAACCTTTGAGTATGATCACAAATATGTGATTAGAATGTGGCCCACTGAAAGTTCCATTTAATGAAGTAAGAATGAACTTAAGCAAGCGTTTGTTCAATTCTACACCTGTATTCATAATTGGGGGCCTAGCAGCGAAGCTGCCATTGAGTTACTAGCTTTTCCTATTATTGTTCCTCTGCCATTGGAGTCTATGGCAGCCCATAGAACGCCTGGCTAAAAAGTGCTGAAATTTGGCAGAAAGTTTCGGGACACTGCACTGACCACTCACGCTAATTTACGGATCTCTAAACCCAGCCGTCTAGCGCCATCAACAGGTAAAAATTTGGCCAAAAATTGAACCGCTGGGTCTAAAGTTATGAAATTCGGTGCATTGATTCACACTCTAGTGCCACAAATGGGTCAAAACTGGACTCGCATTCACGTATGTGACCATTGAGTGTGTGTCCGATTTTAACAAATCAGGTACTGTTGGAATCCCTAGACCGACCTGAGTTCAATGAGCCCTATTATGTCACTTTCCGCCATATTGAACCTCCACCATATTGGATTTAGTCCAAACTCTATGAAAAGTTAATAATAAAATAAAAAGTTAATAATAAAAGTCAAATTTCTTCCGATTTTCATGAAACTTGGCAGAGATGATCATCAGACTGAGCCGCACAAAAGATACTTGTCAGATTTTTCAATTTCAAGTTTGCCCGTGACAGCCAATCAAATATGGTGACAAAGCCGCCAAACAGGAAGTGGTCAAACATCTAGGTGACGCTTTGAGTTAACATAACAAAACTCGACACCATTAGTCAGGACTCTGTCCCAATCACTCACAGCAATTTTTATGCATATACATTGAATGCTTTAGCGCCACCACCAGTTCAATAATGGACATGCGTTCATGCGCGTGATCCTTGACTCTTTTATCTGATTTTTCACAATTGAGGTAGCGTCTGAATCCTAGGACCATCCCGAGTTCATCGACCCCTATCCCATCACTTTCTGCAATATTGGATCTCCGCCATATTGGATTTAATACAAACTCTACGAAAAGTTTCAGCGGTTACAAATTTCCTCCGATTTTCAAGGAACTTGGCGGAGATGATCTTCTGACCGAGTAGCACAAACGATACTTGCCAGATTTTTCAATTTCAAGTTTGTTTGCCCATGTTTTGGTGACGAAGCTGGCAAACAGGTAGTGGACTAACATCTCGGCTACGCTTTAATGTATGAAGTCCAAACTTGGTACAGGGAATTGGTATCTTATTGTGAGGACGCACTACGAAATTGGCATCATGTGGCCTCTATAGGGGGCGCTGCAATACAGGAAGTGAGCTTGTATCTCAGCAACGCTTTGGTGTACAAAGTCCAAACTTGGTATAAGGACCTGTTACCTGATTATGATGAGGCACTAGGAAATTGGCATCATTTGGCCTCTATAGGGGGCGCTGTAATACAGGAAGTGAGCTCCTATCTTAGCAACGCTTTGATGTATGAAGTCCAAACTTGGTATAGGGACTTGGTACCTGATTGTGAGGACGCACTAGCAAATTGGCATCATTTGGCCTCTATAGGGGGCGCTGCAATATAGGTAATGAGCTCTTATCTCAGCAACGCTTTGATGTATGATATCCAAACTTGATACAGGGGACTTAGTAGCTGATTGTGAGGACATGCAAGGTAAGTGGTCTCATTTGGCCTCTAGGGGTGCTGTAATGAAGAAAGTAAGCTCACATCTCAGCAACACTTTGGTGTATGAAGTCCAAACTTGGTAGAGGGACATGGTAGCTGATTGGACATTGGTGTAACTTGGCCTCTAGGGGCACTGTAACAAAGTAAATGCTTATTTCTCAGCCATTCTTTATCCAATTGCCATCAAACTTGCTGTGACTGCTTGCTCATGCCATGGCAACACCATTCCTGCTAGCGCTCTGCTAGGCCCCCACATTGCTGCTTGCAGCTATATTTCTGGAATGTAGTCCTCAAAAGGGTTAATCCAGATAGGGATGCATTCTGGGCTGGACTCATGCCAAATTTGTGAGACTGGATCCATTTCAGGAGTCAGTCGCCATCTTGGCATATCTTAGAATACATTTTCCACCCCATTTTACAAGAGTGACAATTTATTATTGATATCTCCTAGCCATGCACTTGTCCACTCCCAACATCTCCAAAAATACCACCGTCCTCCAACACCGTGTTTGGAGTGGCAAAATGGTTCCCCGCTGAATGAATAATCTATCCCTTTCACTATGGAACAATGTATTATTCACCCGACCCGACTGAGCGCAATAGTGACTGTCTCTATCCATCATCTCACGGATCTCCACTGTGTCTTAATCAAGATGTATGCG
Organism: Alosa sapidissima; assembly: GCF_018492685.1. Classification (NCBI taxonomy): domain Eukaryota; kingdom Metazoa; phylum Chordata; class Actinopteri; order Clupeiformes; family Clupeidae; genus Alosa; species Alosa sapidissima. Next base: position 10,075,178 of record NC_055979.1, on the reverse strand, counting down.
CTGCTCCCTCCCTTTCAAATGGGCTTGAGCAAAACCATTCAACGTTTCTAATAACATTAGGGATCCAGTGATATTCACCAGCCAGGGGACAGGTATGAGTCCAGGTTGTAATTTGTGAAGGACATGCGAGAAAGTACATCTGCCCTTGGACAGATAGAGGTCATGTCAGAGCCCACAGGGGAATATAAGCCATACTACTCACAGCTGACTGAACAAGCTACTTCTGTAAAGACATACTTTTATGTAATTATTTTGTAACATTTTATGACATGCAAATAGCAAACTTGTGTGAAATGAATAACTTACAGAAAGGGTTTGGACTGTCTGTAATAAGCATGTGCATCTCTGAGAGTACAGTATCTGACCGGTGCCTCTGTCATTTAGAGAAAGTATTTGACATTGAAGGTAAAGGTTTTGGGTTGACTCAGGGTAGATCAGGTTTGGGTAATAACATATGTACTACACAATACACTGAATGATGTGAAATCAAACCAATGAACAGTACCACTATATTGGTAGCGAGAAGTTGCTGTTGCTATGTAATTGGACACGCTATAAAAAGATGATGTAATAAATGCAAACAACCAAAACAAACCCAACCCAATGATGATGCCAGGCAGTAAATGGTCTGTTACCTGTCCAAGTCAGCGTGAAATAAGCCAAATGTGCCTAGTTAGTGAGTTGCGGCGCCATCCTCCTCTGCTCAGGATTTTGTTATGATGAGTCCTCATGGGCCTTGTTAAGATACAACCAGCTTCTGTTGCGAACACATCTAATGCCATTTTCTCTGTGAGAATGTGGAGGGAAATTTGCACCTAAAGTTTGCTGAGGAATCTTGTTTTTCTTTTGGACAGCAGTTCCAAACAAAAGTTACCTTTTCATTAACTGTAGATACATTAAACAAAAACATTTGTCAGCTGCTGTCACAGACACCATGTTGTTGAGGATGTGGGACGAGTCCAAGGACCTTCCACTGAACGGGGGATCCTGGGGAATAATATTTTTCAAATATATTTTTGGGCTTTTTGCTTTGCCTTGACATTGAGATAAGACAGTGAAGAGACTGACAGGAAGCGAGTGGGAGAGAGAGATGGGAAATGACCCGGGTCCCCATGGTCCTTGGGCATGAATATGGTACGGGTGCAGTAGCTACTCTTTCATATCTTTCACTCCTGATTACTGCAGCACACGTTTGGCTTGTCTCCGGCTCTGGTTTGGCACAGGCTTGGAAGGCTTGAAAGATGCAAGATAAGAGATGTGTCTGTACTCTACAGTGACAGTAGTGATGAAAGAGAGGGAGAGAGATACAGAGAGAGAGAGAGAGAGAGAGAGAGAGAGAGAGAGAGAGAGAGAGAGAGAGAGACAATGCCTCCCCAATGCCTCCCTCTAATAGAGCGAACATTTCCCATCCATACGTGGCTTTTCTAATTACGCAACAGATTGAACACACCTATTAATATCCACTTTCAATTTGTCTGAGTGACATCAGGTCAGTTATGGGCCTGGAGGCGTGTGACTCGCACGGGACCAGACACGTGTATGGTGGAACACCTAACATCTTGTGCAATGTACCCGCTGCCAACTGAGAGCTGCTTAATTGATTTTCTTCAGGTCACTGAGGAAGTGATACACGATCTGCTGCTCCCACTAAAATCTTTTACAAAGAGCTGCTGGGCAAGAACGCACAAAGAAATGAAATGTTAAGACTGAGAGAATAAAGCTTAGTCATCTCTTTTTTATTTCTTTTTGCTTCTACATCAATTTCAAACAATACCCAGGTGCAATCTTCACTTAGGGAGCAGTATCATCATCAGCGTCACACAATCTTACTGCAAACACTTTAGGATATAAAAATGTAAATAAAAACTTTTTGGTTTTGTGTGCAATGAACAGTCCAACTTTAAATCATAAGGTGTACTAGACAACATCTGGAAAGTGCTCCGATGTGCACTATGAACATCTTGAACATGAAATAAATATGGCAGCCTTCTCAAAAATCACGACTCATAACCCAAAAGGCATTCAGAGGGCAAGTGATTTACAGTCATAGAAAATATAGGCAAACCCTAACCCTGCTAGGAGATGACCCTGGTGCTGGTCTGTCTGGCCTGGGACACACCCAGTCTTGCCATGTCTGGGCCAGATCACTTCCAGTACCACCTGCTTCCTGGGATCTAACCACTCAGCTATAGGCATGATGTGCAACGTGGGTGAGAGGAGTCAGTACAGTAAAACAAATCTTCTGCATGTCACTAAAAGATACAAAAGAACACAAAACAAAAATACAAACAATGGATCACTGTTGTGAGATAGCCACTAGTGATGCTGTGTGGGATGTGGTCTTTACGGGGACGCTTCAAGGCTATCACCATTCACATACTAACCGTGACACCAACTTTTTGAAATTGTCAAGCAGCAACGAACAGGAACCAGCCCGTTTAAACTTTTTTTGATTGTGAATGCCAGTTGCTTTTCCTAAACTTAGTTAACTAAAGGTGGTTGGCAACAGCATTTAAGTTCCATTCTTTTTAACTTGCAACACGCTGAAAATCAGCAATAATTACAATAAATCTTGAATAATTAGAATAATTAAAACTTAATCACGGCACACACAAAATCTCTTCAATCCTGCCAAACACAGCATACTCAAGCAGCAGCAATGTTACATTTCTTTTTTCTAGTGATATCATGATGTCATTATTGAGCCGTTATCGTTTCTTCTTCTGCTTCAAACTTTTTCTCCGTTTCACAATCATTTCATACAATTTGTCCATACCCTCGTGAAGTCCCTCGCCAATTATGGCGCATGCGGGTTGGACGTGGTACGTGGTGGACGGGCTGAGCTCGTGAAGAGCCAGGTGTTTCTCAATATCGGAAACAGGAAGAGATCTCGGAAGATCCTGCTTATTTGCAATCACCAGGAGAGGAGTCCCCTGATTTTCGGCAAATTTGGTGATTTTGTGTAGCTCTGTCTTTGCCTCCTCCAATCTGTCCACATCAACGGAGTCCACAACGTATATGATTCCATCCGTGCACCTACTGTACGACTTCCACAGAGGTCGCAACTTCTCCTGGCCACCCACATCCCAAAAGTGACAACTAATACCCTTCGCGGTGCCATTGCTCAGTTTAATCTTTTCGGTGTTGAATCCGATGGTAGGAACAGTGTTGACAAATTCGTTGAACTTGAGTCGATAGAGGACAGTCGTTTTGCCCGCAGAATCTAGTCCTAACATCACTATGTGCAGGGACTGAAATGCGGCGATGTTAGAAAAACTATTCCCCATTTTACGCAGGCTAAGCAAAAATACCAATGCAAGGAATCATTAGAATAGTCCTACACTTGGAAGGTGCGTGAATGTCAAAGAATCCACAGAAATGGCTGATCCCCACCTGCGACTTCAAGCAAGCGACCAGTCAAACGATACAGATGCAAAATCAACCCAAAGACATGATCCTGTAGCCTACCCACGGCCTCCTTCGCCGACTCCCACGCCACACAGCAGCAAGAGAGCGTCTGGCATCAGTGCCACAGCACCCGTCTGCAATCCAATAACATATTAGAATGATGTATCTTTAACCTCCATTCTCCCAAGCAAAAACAGGCAAGGGCGTGTGCGATCCAGTCGGTATTTCAGTGCTCAACGCGCAACGTACCTCCCGATGTCTGTCGGCAGGGAGGATGCCTGAGAAGGGAGCAGTGGTTGCAGCAGAATACGAATCTTGTTTTCGGTGTACTGACACAGACGGCCGACAACTCAGCGGCACTGCGGGTAGAACAGTCTCTTCCGAGGTTTACACGCAGTGACACAGTCGTCCCTGAGGTGGAAACCAGCCCCAAACCACGGCCAGAGTTGAGAGGGAGACACGCTCCTTTCGTTACCTCCGTCTTGCACGACGGGCAGTTCCAGTGCGGCTGGTGCGTGGGGATGGTGCACCGTGTTTGCTACAGCTACACGGCAACCGAACTCCGCCCACTCACTATAAGCAAAACACTAGCACACGAGTTCATCCAGCCAACTAGTGGCACTATGGTTTCTCTCTGATGGCTTCGGTACTATTTTTGCAACTATGGCTATTTACTGGGAAAAAACTCTACACACTAACCACAAAATCTTACACTAAACCAGCAAAACATAAGTAGTAGGCTATTGTCTTGCAAAAACACACAGTTTGGGCAAAACTATAAACTGATTTAAAATTGTGTTTTTGTTTCAAAACTGTTGTACACCATCATGTGGATAAGCACAAAAATCACCAACTACAAACTGACAGTATGAATAAAAAAAACACTACTGGCTTTTGCTTTCTCTGTGTGCCAGGCATATCAGCTTGCAGTGCATTTTTATCATATGAACACACACACACACACACACACACACACACACACACACACACACACACACACACAGGTAATCAAATAAAGTATCAATGTTTATTTTGGGGTCATTTTGGCAAGAAAAAAACAAGAAAAAAATTGGGCTTAAAAATCTTATCCTTTGTCTTGGTCTGGCTTCTACACCTCCTGGATCTCCTCCTCCTTTTACACTTCTTCACCTCATGGTCCTCATCTTTCTGCTCCTCCTCTTCTTCACCTGGTTCTACTCCTTCTCGTATTCACCTCCTGGTTCTCCTCCTTCTCGTATTCACCTCCTGGTTCTCCTCCTTCTCCTCCTTCTCTTCTTGACCTCCTGGTTCTCCTCCTTCTCCTCCTTCTCGTATTCACCTCCTGGTTCTCCTTCTCTTACTTCCTCCCCTCCTCTAATTCTTAACCCCTCTTACTCTGTGTCCAGTATTGTCATACATTGTAATCCAGACCAAATGCATATTTATAGCTTATTTATAGAGCTCAAGCTCATTGAGTGAACTCATTTTCTAAAAGTGTTTCAACGTGTCAATGTGGGAAGACAGTTGACAAAATGGTGTGAATAATAGACACCAATGTGTAGAGTTTTGCTTAAGTGTGTTATTAAATTGTAAACAGAGTGTAATGCAGTGAATGCGTTTTCAGTTTGACGCAATTGGAGAAAGGGTTGGCTACAAGCAGAGATGTAAAAGTCTGGCTTCAGAAAGTAAAAGTCCTGCCATGCATGGTTCTACCTGTGTGCTTAACACAGGCGATTTCACTAATTACCTGATCTACCTGTCTTAAGAGCTGTGCTCATTAGAATCAGCTGATTAAGTGAATTGGGACAAAAAAAAATGGCAGGACTTTTACTTTCTGAAGCCGGACTTTTACACCTCTGGCGTGTAATAAGCATAAGCATTTGTTAGCCTAGGCATTTGTTAGCAAAGCCTTTATATATCTATAGTAGTATAATAGTATTTCGGATATGTTGCTGATTGGATCATAAACAGCCACAGCAACAAAGGGGAATGACTGACTTTTCTCTAATATCTGTGTTACATGTTATTTTCTACATTTCTGATATGTTGCTGATTGGATCATAAACGGCCACAGCAATGAAGAAAAGTGAAAGTGATTGATAATGACTGACTGACTATTATTGTGTTACATGCTCCAAATGTAAAGCACTTTGAGCTGCATTATGTGTATGAAAGGTGCTTTACAAATAAAATAATAATAATAATAATAATAATAATAATAATAATAATAATAGTGTTAATAGTTTCAGAAATTGCGCTTCAAAAATCACTGTTGGTGTTTAAACATTCAGAAAAAAAAAATGTCAGAGGGATAGTCAGGATACAGAAGATGGTAAGTGCTATCATGCATGTCAAGCTTATAAGAGTGCAAACTTAGTGTAAAGCAATGGCTTTTTGCAAAACTGTGCTACAAAATTACAAAGTGAGTGTAAAACAGTGTATGTGCTTTTAGTTTGGCACACTTGGTGAATGGATTGGCTAAAATTGTTAATAGTTTCAGAAATTGTGCTGCAAGAATCACAGTTAGTTTTTAAACATTCAGAAATAAATTAATGGCGGACTACGCCTATAGCAACTGCGTTTGGAAATCTAATCTGTATAATATCATAATTTCAGACCACACAGGGGGGTCATGGTAAAGGTATGTAGTCTTTCACAATTGACATTGTGTAAGGTAGGCTACATTCCTCTGCTGTGCTCTGATGGTGTCAGACTGTTAGCTACTGCACTGGACCTTTGGGACAGCATGGAAATGTTGTCGTCGACCAAGGGCTTAGCTGAATATAATAGGTGTGAATAGTCTTCATTTGTGGGGTTCAAATAGCTGTTGATAGGTGGGTAGAGTTTACTCATGGGAATTCGTTTCCCACGGTTTTACTGCCATCTGGTGGGTGAAAGTGGCATTACATACAATTCAGCAAACGGCTTGGCAGAAAGATTCTTTTGAAATGCTTCATTATAGCCTGAGTCTGAGAATAGTCATGTGAACTTTCGACAAATTCTGGATTTGCTCTGCAGATCCGTCTGGGCCGGCCAAGAGGCCATTAAAGCCCATTTCCAATGTCGCTAAAACACGGGCACGCAAGTAGCCTACAGTCGCTAATCCAGCATCATGGACCTGTATTTTTTTGGAATTGAGTAAACAACTGCTCTTAAAATCTTGGTTTAAAAGATTGCTACACTTTTGAAACGATCTGGTAAGAGTTTAATGTACCAGTTTAAGTTAATTTCACTGCTAGTTACGCCCCTGTTGGTCGTAAGTCAATGAACCCTTTCCAGGCCCACTTCTAATTGTAGGCCTACTACATGTCCTGGATAGGATACATATAGCTGAACAGACAAACGTAAATACATTTTGGAAATCCATAAATACCTCAAACAGGACTTGCCAGTGCACTTGGTGTGCAGGTGTTTCCCCGTAGTCATGTGACTATGACTTGTCTATTGGGTCCCCCACCCCCAGCTGGCATAAGTCATGAGCAAAAAAATAAATTTCAAAACTCTCTTCTTCACATTTCAAGTCAGGGACCTCATCATCATGCCATTTGGCTCCTGACTGCCTTGGGGGAAATGATTGTAGAATCCGGTTGCCAGGTGGAAAAGAAAGGCCAGAATATCCCCCCAGGGCTTGGGCTCTGAGCCTATCTTCTCTGGCACCCAGAGTGTCTCCGCTGCACGTCAAGATTTTTATTATTATTATTGTTATTAAGCTCCTCACAAGGCATCCATTTCTGGTCTCTCATCCCCCCCCCCCCCCTCCCGTTTTCTCAAGGACACTCTGATGCAATCAGTGGCTCCTCTGTCTGGCCTGTGGTGGCGGTCAGGGCTCAGAGGGGACGTGGCTTTGCACTAGTAGAGCCCTGAGACAGTGGAGCAACCTCAGAGAGATCATCGCACAAGAGCAGCTCACTGTCTCACCCTCAGAGAGATCATCACATAAGAGCAGCTCCCTGTCTCACCCTCAGAGAGATCATCACACAGAGCAGCTTCCTGTCTCACCCTCAGAGAGATCATCACACAAGAGCAGCTTCCTGTCTCACCCTGAGAGAGAGACTATCATCACACAAGAGCAGCTCCCTGTCTCACCCTCAGAGAGATAATCACACAAGAGCAGCTTCCTGTCTCAGCCTGAGAGAGAGACTATCATCACACAAGAGCAGCTCCCTGTCTCACCCTCAGAGAGATAATCACACAAGAGCAGCTTCCTGTCTCACCCTCAGAGAGATTATCACACAAGAGCAGCTTCCTGTCTCACCCTCAGAGAGATCATCACACAAGAGCAGCTTCATGTCTCACTCTCAGAAATCATCACACAA
>NC_055979.1:10049975-10062475 GCF_018492685.1 Alosa sapidissima | reverse complement strand
ACTGTGCTACCCCAGTGACTTGTGTCAGTTGAGCAATTTAGCCTCCATTTGATTCCCTGTCCCCGGGCCGAAATTGAGGTCATGGTCCTGTCAAAGTGGTATGAGATGTTAAGGGCTGGATTGGAAAAGAGACTTGGAAGAGAGAGAAAGAGAGAAGAGAGAGAGAGAGAGAAAGAGAGAGAGAGAGAGTGACAGAAACATGGAGGGAGGGAGAGTGAAAGAGTCCCACTGAGACCAAATGTTTCACTCACACACACACACACACACACAAACACACACAGAGACAAACAGAGAGAGAGAGAGACACACACACACACAGACAGAGAGACAGGCAAGAAGACTTCAAGAACAACCTTGGTTCTGAAAAACCACAGTGAGAAAGAAACAAGACCTTGAACAGCTATATTTCTTCAAAATCTTCACAGGTCTGTGTGCTGTGCTCTGAATACACAGTGTATTGATTCCACACCAAACCTCTGATCAAAACATTCATAATTCAACTCCGTACCCAAAACCCCAAGTTCCCTTCATTCCCCAAGCCAGTAAGTTCCTTAATGTGTTGGACAGTTTAGAGCTAAAGCAGCATGTTACAGGACCCACCCACAACCTTGGCAACACCCTCGATCTAGTCATTTCCAGAGGGATAGAAGTCACAGACTTATCAGTAAATGATATAAATATGTCTGATCATCATTGTGTATCTTTTAATATTGTACTACATACTCCAAAAATTCATCCCGAAATTGCAATCAAATCGCGACTCTTGGACATTAGAGCAGAACAGCAGTTCATAGCTCTTATAGACTCCATAAATTTAGATATTTTACATCATCCCATTGATCAAATGGTAGAGGCTCTCAATCGTGAATTAGGCGCTCTGCTTGACAGAGTGGCACCCTTAAAGACTAAAAAAAGGCCCTGTAGCAAACTGACACCTTGGATGAACGAAAATATCCATGATCTAAAAAGATCATGTAGGAAAGCTGAGAGAACATGGAGAAAAACTAAGTTACAGGTTCACCGTGCCATTCTAAAAGAAAAAATTGCAAATTATAATAGAGCTATTCGGAATGAGAGGAGGAACCACTTCTCTAAGGTAATTGCTGAAAACAGTGGAAACTCTAGGGTGTTGTTCTCTACCATTGATAGGCTATTGCATCAAACACCTTTTGATACACTCAGTCAGGCATCCTCTCTAAGATGCGAAGAATTTGCAGACTTCTTCAAAAACAAAGTCATTTCTATAAGGGAGGCTATTGGTAACACAAGTAATATGTTTGATAGTACACCCAAAAACAGCCCCCCAAAATTAAGGTCCTTTAGCACTATTACTCAATCTGAGCTTGGTAAAATTATAACTCAAACCGGCTCCTCAACATGTGTTTTAGATCCAATCCCTACTACATTCCTCAAAAAAGTATATGATGGCTTAGCTCCCTTTTTTCTCAAGGTAATAAATACCTCATTAGAAACAGGTATATTTCCAACTGCTTTTAAAACCGCTGTTGTGAAACCTTTACTTAAAAAGTCAAATCTTGACCATACCAATCTGAGCAACTACAGGCCTATATCAAATCTATCGTTTTTGAGCAAAGTACTTGAAAAAGTTGTTTGTAATCAGTTAAATACCTTCCTCAACGAAAACAGTATCCTTGAAAAATTCCAATCAGGTTTTAGATCAAATCACAGCACAGAAACGGCTCTAGTAAAAATAGTCAATGATCTCAGACTAGCTACCGACTCAAACAAAGTCTCAATCCTTATTCTTCTGGATTTGAGTGCGGCATTTGACACCATTGATCATAGCATCCTAATTCACCGCCTTGCGAAGTGGGTGGGTCTCTCTGATAATGCTCTAAACTGGTTTCAAACCTACATTACTGGCAGAGATTTTTATATCAGTCTAGGAGATCATGTATCTGAAAAACATGACTTGCCTTTTGGTGTGGCCCAGGGGAGCTGCCTTGGTCCCCTGCTATTTTCTCTATATATGCTTCCATTGGGAAACGTCATAAGTCAACATAATGTAAACTTCCACAGCTACGCAGATGATACCCAATTGTATCTTTCTGTTGAGCCAACTAACCCAGATGGCCTTTGCTCCCTCACTGCATGCCTAACCTCCATTAATCAGTGGATGAGCAAAAACTTTTTGAAACTAAATGATGACAAAACAGAGGTACTTCTGGTTGGACCAAAACTAAAGCGAGATATTATTCTTAGTAATCTGGGGAACTTGGCACACCAGGTCAAACCAAAAGTAACAAGCCTCGGTGTCATCTTAGATGCAGAGTTAAGTTTTAAGCCCCATATCAGTAAAGTTACTCAGACAGCCTACTTCCACTTGAGAAACATTGCCAAAGTGCGGCCCTTTTTAACTCAACAAGATGCAGAAAAACTAATTCACGCCTTTATCACTAGCAGGTTAGACTACTGCAATGCACTTTTCACTGGTCTTCCCAAAAAACATCTAAAGAAATTGGCACTCATACAGAACTCTGCGGCTAGACTTTTAACTAAGACTAAGAAGAGAGAACACATCACCCCTGTGTTGGCTGAACTGCACTGGCTCCCTATTTCCTATAGAATTGATTTTAAGGTTATGTTAATTACTTACAAAGCTCTGAATGGCATAGCACCTTCATATATCTCTGAGCTTTTAATATCTTATCAACCACAAAGGAAACTTAGATCATCCAATTCTAATCTTTTAATCGTACCCAAAGTGCTCCACAAACAAAGTGGAGAAGCTGCGTTTATCCATTATGCCCCCAAACTATGGAACACCCTGCCTCTGTACATCAAGCAGGCGAGTTCAGTAAATATTTTTAAAAAAGATCTGAAAACATACCTGTACAGGAAAGCCTTTAGTTAACTCATCTTATCCTGTAGACTACATTTTCAGATTATTCTACATCTGCTACTATTGGAGGGCGCAGCCAGCCAGAAGCAGATGGGCTCCCCCTATTAAGTCAGGTTCTGCTCAAGGTTTCTTCCTGGAATATGGGAGTTTTTCCTTGCCACAGTTGCCATATGGCGTGCTTGTGGGGGGTAAGAGGGTTAAGGCTGCCAGTCTTATGACGTCATTTTCTATATTTTTGATATGTTCCTGAGCATATCATAAACAGCAAAGAAAAGTGATTGATAATGACTGACTGACTACTATTGTGTTACATGCTTCAAATGTAAAGCACTTTGAGCTGCATTCTGTGTATGAAAGGTGCTATACAAATAAAGCTTTATTATTATTATTATTATATTCATACCCTGGATGTCCAGAGCTGAATCTCAAGCAGCCCCATGGAGTGTTTCTCCAGGAGTGGGCTGTTAAATGCTGAGACCATGGATGTGGTTTTGAAACTGTCTGGGTGTTTCAAGAAGGTCACCACTCCACTGCCCCACTGAACACATTAGCGCTGCGGTTGCCAGGTAATGCCCCTCTGAATACAACAGCGCTGCGGTTGCGGTTGCCAGGTGCTGGCCTTTACCGTCACTTTGCTTGATGCCAGGGTTGTTGGCAATTATGGAAATGTTCCCGGGAATGGAGTGAGCGTTTCAGAAGGAGTGTAAAATGTGAGTGAAATGAGCCAATGGCCGACAGCAGCAAAATGGGTAAAATGTGTCTCATGATGGATATGTGCTGACACAGACAGCACACCTGTACTAGAGGAGTTAAAGGAGAATTCCGGTGTGATATTGACCTAAAGTGTATTGAAACATGATACCGAGTGTGAACGTATGTCTCATAGCCCATCTCGGCTTGTCCCCTGCACTCCAAAATCTGGCGCTAGTTAGCCGATGCTACCAACAGCTTTTTCAATAGTGGTGCTTCGGCATCGGGCTAGCCATGCAAATAAATCACTGTTTTACACCCATTTACGAGGCTCAATGTATCTCCACACTTCATTGGTAGACTTCCGAGGGCCCTGACATTTAAAACGAGACATTGAGAACTTTGAAAAAGCACTGGTAGTTTACTTACAAGACGATTTATACAGACAGTATCTTCACGAAGTTTAGCGTTTGCAGCCATCTTGAATTTAGTCACGATAAGTCGAGCAACGAGTAAGAATGCCATCCATACAATGTATTTTTTAGGGAAGACCTTGAATATTTCAGGAAAACAAATGCCAAAAGACCTGTCAAATTGAGTGCATCATGGAATGAAAACATGATTAAGAAGACCCCAGACTGTTGAGCAGCTGAAATCCTACATGGGACAGGAATGGGACAACATTTAATTCTCAAAACTCTAGCAACTGGTCTCCTTAGTTCCTAAAAATGTACAGAATGTTCTTAAATAAAGAGGTGAAGCAGCACATTGGTAAACATGCCCCTGTCCCAACTTTTGTTTTAAAAACATGTTGCTGGCATTAAATTCAAAATGAACATATATTTTCCACGAAATAGACAAATTTGTCATTTTCAGTATTTGATGTTAAGTCATTTTTGCAGCTAAATATAGGTTTTTGAAATTTGTAGATTATCACATTCTGTTTTTATTTGCATTTTACACAATGTCCCAACTTTGTCTATGGGCTTGTAGTAAAACGAGCGCACAATTGACTAAAATGAGCGCACAATCTAGTAAAATGAAATGAATGTTGCACAAAAAAATATCTTGCAATGACGACCTCACAGGCTCCATAGTAATTTTATGTGAAATGTTAAATGAAATTCACCATCTAAATCCATTTGAACATGTTTAACCATTCCATGCTATAGTCAGTGTGAAGCCACTTTTTTCAGTTTCCTTTTTATTTTTTCCTGAGTATCACAGAGGCTAAAGTAGGCTCTGTGATATATTGGTCTTTTTATTAACTTTTTAGGTTGTTGTGTTTGGTCAGCAACACAGCAACAGAATGCGTGGATTTTCTGTCCTAAGACTTTAATGGACCTTTTTGGCCTTGGCTTATGAAAGCCTTTCAGTAACTCAGCAATTTTGGACATTTACCATCCCAAAGGAAACAAAAATGCTAAAAATAAAAACAGCAAGCCATTAACATGGAATGTCACTGTTTAAAAAAAAAAAAAAAAGCTTTGAAGAAGTGAAGAGTTAACAGAAATGCTGCCAAAGTAATTACTAAAGCCGGCTGTCAGGTTTTCTGATACAATGTGAATGTGCATTTTTTTTACTTTTTCTCTCCTCTGGGAGACACTGTTAAATGGATTTATCTGATAGCGCCTCATTGATTAATAGGATGATGAGCGAGCAAGAGAGGGGAGAGAGAGAAGAAGGGAGAGAGAGGCAGACAGGAAGTGAAAGACAAGGAAAGGGAAAGAAAGAGTGAAAGAGCTAGTTAGAGAGAGGAAGAGAAAAAAAGTGAGAGAAAGAATGAGTGGAAGAGAGAGAGAAAGAGATAGAGAGGGAGAGAGGTAAAGAGAGACAGAGGGAGGGAGGGAGGAAGAGAGAGAGAGACAGAGAGAGAGACAGAAAGAGAGAGAGGGAGAGGTATATAGAAAGACAGAATCATTCTCCGTGGCGTTATCCGTCCCCTCCATACGGCTCAGTCAGAGGAAGGGACTATGCAATTAAAGAGCTTAGTGACCGCGCCGCGGCAACCCTGCTCTCGCGCTCCCTCACTTCCTCTCCCAATGGCTAGCCACCACGTCCACGTCCACCTCAGGGACACAAGATATTTAAGACAGTGTGTGTGTGCGCGCGCGTGTGTGTGAAACAAAAAGATGTATTAGGTGATCCTTCAGCGCGCCATTTTCTTTATAGCGTCATTAGCTGAGATTTACAGAGCTCTTCCATGCGGTTTTACAACTAAAGTGGGGCTAACGGTGGTCTAATGGTGGCTTAGGCTATATATTGCACACTGCCACTAAGGTAAAAAACAACAAGAAGCACCTCTCTGATGGCCTTAAGTAGCAGTAAGTCTTCATTTAGCCCTCTGAAGATGTAGAACTCTTTCTCTCTCTCCCTCCCTCTCTTTCTCTCTCTGTCTCTCCCTCCCTCCTTTCCTCCCTCTCGCTCTTTTCCTCCTCTTGATGTTGGTGCATCTAATACACAGAGTACCCTTCATCTCTCTCTCTCTCTCTCTCTCTCTACCCCTTTCTTTTGGTCTCACCCCACCTCTCTCTTATCTCTCCCTCTGTCTCATCCTCTCTTTCTATCCCTTTCTCTCTCCCTCCCTCCCTCTCTGTCTCTATCCCTTTCCTTGTCCCTCTCTGTCTTTCTTTCTCTCCCTCTATCTGACTTTACCCCTCTCTCTCTTTGTCTCTATCCCCCTCTATTTCTCTCTCTCTCTTTGTCTCTATCCCTCTCTCTCTCTCCCTCTCTCTTTGTCCCTATCCCTCTCGCTCTCTCTCTCCCAGCTCCTATCACAGCCATGTGTCGCCAGCAGACAATGAGGGGCTTTTTTCCAGTCTTCACTCTGAGGAAACCAAGATCTGAAGATACCCTTGACAACCCTTGTGTGTGTGTGTGTGTGTGTGCGTGCACATGCTCTTGTGTGTGTGTCCTCCTGTGTGAGTGTGGGGGGAAGTAACCATAGAGACACTGCGTTATCAAAGCAGCAGCATATTATGCCGATGTTTCCCCTTGCTGCTGCAGGCTCTCTGTAAATGACTGTAAATTAAATGGCAAGGTGAGACTTTGTGACAGTCTGAGAAATCTGGTGCAAAGCATCTTTCCCCTTTGTGCGATTAATGGATTTTGTACATGGGCCCTGTAAGAAATAAACTTAAATATCCTTCACCACACGGCTAGGATGTGGTCTCGTAATCAGGGTCTGATTGCACGTCCATTCAGAATCTGAACTGTCATTAGCCTCCTCTCCTCTTACTGTCTCTAGGCTGTGGTTCTGACTCAGACTTGAGAATCATCATTTAGTTGATTACTTCCTCAATTTCATTATTATCTTTTCAAATCATAGTTTTTTTTCAAATCAAAATCATAGTGTTCATAAATCATAGTGTTCAAACAACTTGTGGAACATGTATCCATAACAACCAGTGTGTTGTTTTCTACTTTTCCCCAGTTTGGACTTTATAGCTGTTTTCTTTTAAAATCGAATTGCCTTCATCATAGTAAAGATAAAGGACAACAGGAAAAAAGATAAAGCTCAATAAAATGGATGTCAGATTTGATTTGGAGTTCAAATGCATCCTGCCCAGTGAGATGATGAGCACAATGCGTGTTATATAATACAGATACATGAGAGAAGCACAGTGTAACACAACAAGCTTCAACCTGAGCTTTCCTGCATGGCTACACCCTTGTCAACAGTGCAAACTACGTCATAGGGCAATGACATGCTATGGAGGAGGAGAGGATTCAGTTGCAGGGATATGTGAGTGTGTGTGTGTGTGTGAGTGTGTTGTGTTGGGGTGTTGGGTGTTGGGGGGGGGGGGGGGCAGGCTATCGTATGTGCCTCATTTGTGTTCATTACCGTATGCATGATTCACACGCCGGAGGGTCACCCCCCCCTCCCCCCTCCCCACACACACCCTCATACCCACACACAGAAACCCTACAATGGGCTGACCCCTTCCTCTGCCAGCCAGCTAGATGTCCATTCAGCTGTATCCAGGCGACCATGAAGAATGCCCACTCTCTCCCACGTAACCAACCCCCCCCCACCCCCCACCCCAACCACACACACACACACACACACACACACATATACACACAATCCCTCCAGGGCACAGGGGCCAAGCTCCATGGATACACAAGTCCCATCCCTCTGCTGGACGGCTGCCTATTGTCATGCCTGAATAATTATGGAGCTTTTAATTAACCTAATTAGGAGACGGAGACGGGACCATGTGACAGTTGATAACGTCATCATCAGGATGATTTAGGCGTTTCTTCCTTCTTCCACTCACAGACGGACAAGAATGTGGTCTTTTATAGGCCTGGGAAGCTTTGGAGGAGAATGGGAGTCTCATGCCGCTCACCACCTACAGAACAATACTGAGCCCTGTACCTCCACTTTTGTCTCACGCGCCGCTGTTTTCCTCGGTTGACCGAGGAATGTGATTCTGTGAAAAGATAACCAGAGCTTACTGGCTTTAAGCTGGCTGGATCTTTCCAGTAAGATATTTGGGGGAGGGAGACAAAAAAAGAGTGTAAAGTGAGTGATACAGTAAGCAGCTAAGTCGTCGTTTTCTCGTACACAGAGTTGCAAGGAGATGAGGAGAGAAATTAGAGATGATAAATTCCTTTCCCCCCCGCCCAGCGTCGAGGATCCTGGATAGATCAGTAGGCTTTGCATGATCAGAGAGGGAAAGAGAGAGAGAGAGAGAGGGAGGGACAGAGAGAGAGAGAGATGAATAGAATTCAGAAGCAGAACTACGGAGCTTTAATGTCCTCATATCAGAGGGAACCCTCTCTCAGATACCAAAGAAGATGTTATGATTCAAAGGGGAGCTCTGCACATCAGCACGGCTCACATACAATACAACCTGGGGACAGGGAGAACTTCCTTTAAATCTGACAGAACTAGGCTCTCTTTCAGTCCTGTCCCTTTCCCCATTTGATGAAACTGTACTGCAAATGCAAATGGGCTGGACTTTCCATCGCTGTATACTCATAAAGACACACTTGACAATGCTGCTTTCAATACAGTTGAGGGCCAAAGCATCTTCTTGTCATGAGATTTAGCCTCTGGCTAATTAAAAATAGCATTCTAGAACTCTGCATACGATGACTGTGCTTGACATTGCTTTCTTGACATTTTTGTTTTGCAGCTAAATATTGATTTAAAGCATTCCAGCCTCCAACTGAAGCATTCCAGTTTTTCCCTATTCATTAATCTGAGTATGATCAAGTTGCTTCTAAAAGCATAAAAGCACACTTGAATTCCTTTCCTGTGGCTGCAATTAATTCTGTGATTCAGGCATAGTGTACGATTGATTTCTAGCGTCAGCGTGATCCGAGTGCTTAGAAATGCTGAGAGCTTGCACACGTAGCGTAAAAGCAAACACAGGGTTTGGAGGAAACCCAAACACTCTGAGTACCCTGTGTCTCCAACCTCTATGAGACACACACACACACTCACAGACACATTCCCTTTTTCAGCAGAGCCCACAGCAGGAGAACGTCCCAAGTGTGTCGACTGGTTTATTCGCCTTCGCTCTGTGTCTATAGCAACCCAGAGACACTATAACTACAATACCTGCCAACTCTGCTGCTGATAACAAACAGAGGTCTGTGAGGCATGCTGAAGCATCCCTTTCTTCAGTAACTGTAATACAAATTATAACTCGAATCCCTTTGTCAGAAGATGGCTCGTCTCCATGCCTTTGTCAGTGAATAACTTTGTTATTGTTTTTTAACTATGACTATGAGGTTACAGTACTGGATTGGACCCTAGTGAATAGACCTATCAGCCTATATTTACAGTACACCATAGATAATATAAACACACTTTTCTCTACGGAAAGTGTATCTAGACTGGATCCAATCATTACATGAAATCTTGCTTATGAACAATACTTAATCTACCATCATTCTTCCATGTCATATCTGTCTCTTTTGTTAAGATATTTAAGCAAAAGAGAGCAATGTTTTGTTTTCTTAAAGTGGTGTGACTCATACAAGTGTAGGCAGCTCAAAATTCACAGAGAAAACAAACATGTAGTACCTGACAGCTGTTTTATTGAATCCATGGGAACAAAATGTAACAGCACAGTTGGAGCTTGTTCCCCCTACATGTTTGGCAGAAACTAAGACAAAAGCGGTGGAATTTCAATCAAGTAATTTAGTCACAACGACTTGTGGCAAACACAAAGGCAATCAGGGCTAAATAGTTTGATTGAACTTCCCCAAAAGAGCAGTATGCCAATCATTAAAAAAAAAATGAATTCCACAGATCTATGAGACCAACCAAAAAAAAAAAAAAAAAAAAGCAACAAAAAGACAAAAAGGTCAAAACAAAGTAATCGTTCTAACCATACAGAATATATACATTCAGTTTCCCACAGATATAGATGCAGTCACCAAACAGTAACAGAAATCCAGCAAATGTACAGTACAGTACTAGCGATTGGAGGGGAAAGCTGACAGAAAGCAAAGCCTTGCAATGAAGGTTGATTTTTTCCTTTGTCTTTTGATATTGTTGGCATTGCCGAATCATGTAATTAAGGAAAAAAAACAGCAGAAAACACAGACTACAAAAAAACAAAAAAACAAAACAAAACAAAAATACCCTTCCTTTCTTTTCCTTCAATACCTGCTTCGCAAGGGCAAATAAATTGCATGAAAGGAGAATTATATAGTAAACCATGGCAACAATAAGAACCAAACCGTCATAAATACATAATTACAGCATAAACTCATTTTTTTTTTTTCCACAGATCCTATTGGTAACACAGCAATAAGGGAAATAATACTGCAACAGAATACTCTGAGGGGTTTTGTGTGACCAAAACTCTGCTGTAACACCATTTGTAAGACTCTCATAAGTGTATTGGAATGGGCATCAAAACTCTGGGATAGTTTACACTGGCTGGACACAAAAAAAATGCTCTCTCAGAATGCTCTCCTAACTTCATTCACTTTTTAAAGCAGTGTTTTTTCTCATTAATTCTTTAGTAATATCGCAGTTGTTGTTAATGCTTGGGAGAAACATCGATCGATATCTGGTGAATTCAGGATTGAAGCTAACAAGCAGCAGCATATTTGTTACTGAATCACAAAGGAGACACACATTTTCTTAACACTGGGCTAACCACCGTGTAAACTGAATCAACTGCATTCTATAGGAATTTAATTAGAACAAAACCCTTACGTGTGAATGCCAGTTCAAATTAAGACAGCATTTCCTCAGAGAGCTTTATGAGGATTACACAACTGTGGGCAGTCATTTTTAAATTAGCATGTGAGTGTGAGTTTGTCATGCCAAACTTGAGTTGCTGCAAAATGCTCAACTAAAATGCAGCTTAAAGGCTGAGGGTTCATCATTTTGGCAACTGAAAAGCAAGTCAGGTTGTATGTGGAGACCTCACATACTTCAACATGAGAGAAGAAGCAGCTGCAAACATAAAACACTGCGTGAAAATGAATGTAACCAATTTTTTTTTCTTCAGTGTTTTTTCTCCTTTTCTAAAAACTGACATTGAAAATTGTCACAGTGGTTCTAAAAATCATTGCTGTGCCATTTCTTTAAAAAAATACAAATAGCAAGGGACATTACCAGGTAGAAACGACCCTTGTGTTCTCAAAAAAATAACTATGCTGAAACCACGTCAGTGTTTTGGCTTGAACTGGCTTACTATGAGGGCGTCACTGGGAAGGGGAAAGATCAGCATTCAGCCAACGTCCGAGGATCGTTTGAGGCAAAATAGACAGGGTTTACAAGAACATTTACAGTATATATGAGAAGCCAGGTTGAAGATCCACATGTACAGTAACAGCCGGGTTATAACGTACACACAACTGAGGCGTTCCATTTGTGGAGCGTATGCTGCAGCAATTATCTTCCACTGTCATCTATGGAACTCGCTAGACCACATGAGGCAGCGGTGCGTAGATTCGAAAAAATTAGACCAGTCTTCTAGAACTATTTTTATGCTCCGGAACACTTCAGTTGTGTGCCTGGTATAGCCTGACTGCAAGAGTTCAAGGCCTGTTGGAGCTTTTAGTCCGACCAGGAGGTGCTTCAACTAACAGCGGAGGAGGAGGAGGGGTAGAGTGGTTGTAGGGGCGTGGCTTAGATGGCGAAATCATCCTGAGGGGCGGGGCAGAAGGCGGAGCTGCGTAGCATGTCCAGGCAGTTGACAAGGATGAGCGTGCCCGTCAGGTGCTTCCAGCGCTTGGTGATGGGGCTCCTCATGCGGTCCAGGCCCAAGTGCAGTTCTTGGATCACGTCACGGTAGCTGTCCCCGATCTGGGCCGCCCACGTCAGCAGGAAGTCATACGCCGGCTTCCACATGGCCTGCCAGGAGACGCCCAAAGAGGAGGGGACACAGCGGTCAGTGATAAGGCTCTGAGTGTACGCATTCTTTCTCTCTCTCACACACACACACACACACACACACACACACACACCCACACATGGTGCTCAGTGGTGTGTTATGGATGTGTTGTGTCATAGTGTTGGGAGAGGGAACTAAACCACATTGAGTATTTACTAGGGCTGGGCGATATGGCTGAAAACTGTATCACGATATAAGTATTTCATATCAGTCGATATCGATAATTATTGATTTTTTAAAAAAAATCTATTTCAGATAAGGACCAGAAGGGAAAAAAAGTTACATTTAAACACTTTTATTTTAAACTTTATTTTTATCACCTCAGTTATCAATCAAAGCAAACAGGGAAAAGAAATAGCAACACAATCATGAAAAACACTCAAATAAATAAATGTGCACATAAGTTTGAATGAAAAGCAGCACTGGTTGAAGCCTGGAAATATTGTAAACAAAGTAGCTTAATTTGCTAGTTTATCATAGTCTAACTGGTTAGAGTAGACTGTTCAGTTTCCCCACGTGTTTACACGTTTCAAATGACTCAAATGACAGGCCCGTTTGAGTCTTGGAAAATACTT
>NC_055979.1:10037475-10044975 GCF_018492685.1 Alosa sapidissima | reverse complement strand
ACTATTTTATGCTAGGCTATGGTATGCCTACTATACTATAATGTCACGCTATACTGGCTGGTCTGCTTCCATGCTTTCCCTCTGTGGCCATGTACTGCCTTGTGCTGGGTGGGGTCCAAATGAGGGCGTCTGCAGAGACAGAGGGGATTCCCCTCCTAAGCCCTGAGCCAACAGGCCTGACTGCTGCTAGTCTGTGCTATCTGCTGCTTCTCTGTCTGCCTTCTACTAGACTGTGTTGGCTGACTGCTACTAGTCTACACCATAGATATTAGAAAGCTAGATACCGCATTGTCCGTCGAGTTCTATTAGGTGGAATACGTGAACGCGGTCGCCATATTGCTGGGGGCAAACACCTTACTGTCTATGGGCAACACATGCCGGCAATTAGAGACACCTGTCTGATTTCCAGTCAGTCACATGTTTCTTCTTTGGCCTCCAGTGATTGTGAGCCCATTGCAGTATCTATCTTTCTAATATCTATGGTCTGCATTGCCTGACTGCTGCTAGTCTGTGCTACCTTCTACTAGTCTGTGCTGCCTACCTTACTGACAGCTGTAGCAGCAGCAGTCTGCTGCAGAAATCACCACTGACACAATGGAAACAACAAACTAAAAAGCTAAATGCGGCTCCATTAACGGTCCTTTCCCCAGACTTTTGCAACCGAGTAAAGCTACATTACGGTTCTCTCTATTATCACCAGGAAATGCCTAGACTTTGTATACTATTTAAAGCCAGTGGAGCTGTATTTGAACTTAATACGCAAAACAATTGAAGTTCTTACACACAATAAGTGTTAGAATTATAGCTTGAATGGAACCATATGCCTGTGTAGACAGCCTACGGACATCTATGAAATAAATATCTGTTTAATCCACCACTACTAAGCTATGACAGACGGCTTTCCTCCTTAAGTTCCACCCGGTTCCACCTCAACCAACAACTGTCTATATGCCACGCACTTCCTGGAAGGCTTTTCAGCCAGCACAACCATTTCCAATTGACCATCACCTGCATTGTTTTAGCATACCTGTTTACACGGACCCGGTTGGGTGTTACACCTAGTGAATGACCATGTTAAACTGCTGAAGGAATTATGGGTGTCGAAGTTCAATAAAGAGTTGCACTGTTGGGCATAAACAAGATGTTTAGTGTCAGAGGGAACACGAAAGATAGATAGATAGATAGATACTTTATTGATCCCCAGGGGAAATTCAAGGATCAGAATATAACAGAAAATGCCGTTACTGACGCTCCACTGGAAATAAATGTGCTGGCTGAAACAGCCTTCCATTGCATATGGTCCACTCAGCTTAATGGGAGAACACCTGGGTGTCTATCTATCAGTTGTGATTGCAAACCCATGGGTTGGTTACAGAGATGGGAAGTCCAGCTTTAGAAAGTAAAGGTCCTACCACATATTTGTTTCAACCTTTCAGTAAAAAACAGCTGATTCTTACTAGCTCAACCCTTTAGATGAGCTAATTAGTGAAATCACCTGTTTTAGGTGCACAGGTAGAAGCAATACATGGTAGGACTTTTACTCTCTGATGACAAGTTTCCCATCTCTGGTTGGTTACGATATGAAAACGGAGTGATACCATCTTCCAAATTTTATCTCTATACCTGCTGAGTGCAGACCTATTATCTAATCAACCTACATTGTGATGTACTAGAGAATTTTCAAGACAAAGTTTGCTGCCAGTACAATTGATATGTAACTCCACAGGTTTTTATAACCCCTTTATATAACTTGGGCCTAGGGTTTATGCGTTAGAAAAGTGTTAGTCGTCATTCATTGGACATGGGCTGTTACAGCAGTGGTTTCCGCAGTGAAACTTTCATCTCTGCAGCCAAAGCTCATCCATTTCAGTTTGATAGCGCTGCTGCTCTCCCCCCTGGATGTTTTGAAAAAGAGGAGCCATCATTGGATGTCCCAGCAGGCAGCCTTTTACTGCTAAATAGAGTGTACACCAAAGCCCTGCCCTGACACAACAGCCGACTGTGGCCCGCTTGCCCAGCTCTGGGCCACATGGAGCTGCATTCTCAGTGTCTTCTGAGCATGTGTAACACCAAACTGAGTGGTGGAAATCAGACTTCATGTGTCCACCCATTCATAATTCACTAGCTGTCAGAGACTGGAGCTGGCATGATGCCTTTTCGTCATTAAACTCTTCTCTTCTCTTTCAGCGTCTCAGAGTTAGGGATTGCAGAAGAGCAGAGAGAGAGAGAGAGGGAGAGAGAGAGAGATAGAGAGAGAGAGAGGGAGAGAGTGAGAGGGAGAGAGTGAGAGAGAGAGACAGGGGGGCAGTGAGTGTAGCCGAGAGTGGAAATCAAAAGAGGGGAGAGGATACAAATATAGCAAAGAGAGAGACAAAGAGAGGGTGAAAGAGAAAGAGAGAGAGTAGAGTACAGTGAAAAGAAGGGTAAAAGAACGAAGGAGAAAGAGACAGAGTGTGACTGCAGAGGGAGTTTGTTTTTGGGACTCCTCTGGGGGTTGTGGCTGGGTGCACAGAAGCAGCAGGAGCAGAGCAAAAACACTCAGAGCAGAGAGAAGAGAGCACACAAAGCCAGGAAGCATCAGCCGAGCACCTTATCAACGCTTCACTCTCATAGTCACGGAGTGAGAACTCACTATTCACCACAATACAGGCCGCATCTGTGAGAACTCACTGTCCACTCTCACGGTCATGGAGAGACAGCCCATGTCCAATGAGAACTGACTTTATCAATGCTTCACTGTCACAGCTACGGAGGACGGAGAGGTTCACCACAATACAGGGAGGACCAGTATCAGCAAAACACTTTATCAACATTTCACTTCTTCATTTTACTTTTATCAACTTTCAGGGCGTGAGGTTCACCACAAAACACAGGACCAGAATCAGCAAAGCACTATCAACATTTCACTTTTCACAGCCACAGAGTGAAAACTCACTGGTTGCTTTCACAAGCATGGAGGAAAAACTCATTGGTCACTGACGGAGTGAGAACTCACTGTTCACTCTCACAGTCATGGAGTGAGAACTCACTGTCCACTTTCACTGGTCACCACAGAAGGAGAGCAACGAAGGGAGGAGTGAGAGATGGACAGGGAGGGAGCGATGGAGTGAGGAAAAGTTAAAGAAGGGGAAGAAAGAGAGAGAGAGAGAGAGAGAGAGAGAGAGAGAGAGAGAGAGAGAAAGAGAGAAAGAAAGAAGGAGAGATGGGCATGAGCGGGATGGGGGAGGACAGGAAGGAGAGGCATGCAGAGTGAAAACTGGAAAGAGATATGAAGATGCAGATAGAAAGAGAGACGTGGAGAGAAATGGCAGTGATTGGCAGGGAGGAACGAAGATAGAGAGAGAGAGAGAGAGAGAGAGAGAGAGAGAGAGAGAGAGAGAGAGAGAGAGAGAGAGAAAAAGTAAGTGGAATGAGAGAGGAAGAGAGAGAGGAAGAGAAAAAAGAGAGGCAGAGGGGGAAAAGAGAGAGAGAGAGGAAGAGAGTGGAAATGAGAGAGAGAGTGCAAGCGAGAGAGGCATATTTCAACCTGCTTATTATCATTCCACTAGAATCTCCGATGGCAGTCAGTCCTCTATTTCCCGTATCTCTGGCGTCCAGACCGTCCAGTAGACTCCTGCATTCCGCAGCTGCTGCTCACCGCACAGTGCGGCCGCAATGGAACATTCCAGAGATGCCCGAGTCATCAGGACACCTGGCCCGAGCGTGACCGAGCTTTAATGAGCCCTGGGGAGCTGATTCAGGGACGGCCATTAACACTGTAACAACGACTAAAAATAAAACAGGCCACCCCTGTTCACCCTGACACCCCCCCCCCCCCCCCACAACACATGCACACACACTTTCTCTACACACACACACTCTGTCTACACAAACACACACACAAACAGAGAGACACAGAGACACACACACGCACACACACATAGATGCACTGCACCTACTGTGGGAGGGACGGCTGAATAAACTGTCTCTGGCCAGTGAGCTGACTCCAGTGCCGGCCGCCTCACTTGGCATGCTGCAGGGCCCACACAGTGCCAGGCTGTCATGGGCACGCTCAGGCACAAGGCAGGGCACCCGGTCACACACACACACACACACACACACAGACACACACAAACACACCCACACACTCACACTCACACACACACACTAACACAAACACACACACTCACTCGCACACACACACACACACACACACACACACGTGTGTGTACAGACACACACACACACACACACACACATTCACACTGGTCCCTGCTCTCTCTATGCCTGCGCACCCAGCATTTAGCACCTAGCTCTGTTTGCATTAACAGATGATGCAACGCCTCCATGGCCAACACCTGCCCTTACTGGAATGGTACTTCGTTGCATGCACACACACATACACACTCAGCTGAGGCTTGGCATGGCGAGGAGTGACTAAACTGTCACACACTCACACACACACACACAGTTATCAGAGGGCGCGGCTGCCTGTGAAAAGACTGTCACCGCCTTGAGACGAACCACTCCATCTCTGCTCCATCTAATAAATATGTGTTGGTCCTGAGGTGGGAGCCGGGGCGCGCGCACACACACACACACACACACACACACACACACACACACACACACACACACACACACACACACATCACATCAGGGAGGAAATGGAATGGTTTAGGAAAGACTGAGTGAATGGCCTGTGTGTGTCTTGGTACGATGTGAAGGACTGCATCTTATATCAGAACGAATGCATAGAGCGTATCAGATACTCTCTCTCTCTCTCTCACACACACACACACACACACACAGAAGAGCACACCTATACGCAAATACACTCACACACACAGACAGAGGCACTCCTATACACACTGTTCCGAGCACCAATTCTGCAGTTTTAAATTGATTGATATTTGAGCTGACCTCTCGGAGATGGGGAGGGATGGAACGCATTACCATCTGAATGACCAGAGGGCCCGAGCAACCAGTATCCCTAGCGACCAGCCTCACACATCAACCCCATCCAATTGACTCCAATGATGGGAGAGCTTAATACCTCACTCTCTATATTTCCGTCTCTCTCTCTCTCTTTCTCTCTCTCTCTCTCTCACACACACACACACACACAAACAGTGAGTGATACGCTGCCAAATGGGGTCGATTGGCAGATGTGCAGTGGCATTCTGGAGGCGACCTGTCAGTGGGGACTGGCGGCTGAAATTGTCCTTACGCAGCGGTGGAGGGGAGCAGCGAGGGCAGTGGCTATCTGCTTCTCTACAGCTCAGCTCAGCTCAGCGGCCACACAACGGTCATCACACCACCCTCCACCTGGGTGGAGGTTTCACAAAGCCCATCTCACATAACACATAAACAGAAATGGGAGAGGAGGAAACAGAGGAGGGGAGGAGAAGGAAGATGGGAGAGGAGAGGAGAGAAAAGGAAAGGAAAAGAGGATATGAGAGAAGAGAAGAGAAGAGAAGAGGAGAGAAGAGAGGAGAAGAGAGGAGGAGAGAAGAGAGGAGAAGAAATGAGAGGATAGAGGCGGACAGGTTACGGGCTGTGGGTTGATGGCATAAAAAACGTAAAAAAGACTTAAAAAAAACATTTCCATTATAGGATTGAGAACAGAGAGAGTTGGGTGCAGTTAGGGTTGGGAATCGAGTAGAATTGATAAGAATGGGCCAGAACAGGGACTGGTAAAAAGAAATATGAGAACATTTTGAATTTGGCTCCGCCTATCAATTCCTACACACAACAGCCCCTTTATTATTGCAAACAAAAACAAGTAAAGACGCAGAGGTTGTCATTTATTTTGAGACTCTCCAAAACAACAATACCCTACATTTATTTTCCTTTGTGACTCTAAACTGATCTGTATGTATTATTAAGGCGTTTTAATACATATGTCTGTGAATCAACACTTCAATCAAGGCTCAGAACATAGACTTCTCCTGGGATAAAGCATAAAGAATAAAGATACATTTATACTTTATCCATTTTTAAAATCCTTTTTGAATCGAAATGAGGCATCGAAGGAAACTGGACTATTGATTTCTCAATGTGCAGTCAATGTGACTATTCATTTCTCACTCTTGTGTTAACACCAGCGCTCTAACAGCCAAAGCCAGGGTGCTTGTCTTTGATTAGCTGCCATCTGATGAATGAGCGACTGCTCCATTGCTGCGCTGAAGCAACATTTCCACAGTGAGAACAGTTTAACCCAGGGGCGACACAGATAACGCTGCAGAGGGAAGAAATGATCCTGAGAAATCATTATTCAAATAACAATCATTTTCTGACTCTTCAGCTCTCAGTCAGCTTCTCTGTAATCTGCCTAATTTCAGACTAGAGGGATGAAATCTCTGCGTCTTCACAGCACTGACTCTACTCAGCTCAAAGGGAGGATGCACAGTAATGCAGATTTTTTTGCTATATATATTAAGTCCTTCTCATCTAAACTCTTCTTTCTGTCTCTTTTCTTTACCTTTCTTTGTTACTCTCCTTTCCTGTCTTCCCTCCTTCCATCTGTCCCCCTTTTCTTTTCATAACTCTCTTTTTCTGTCTTGGTCATTGAAAGTGTTTTAGACCAGTTAGCATATAGCTAACCTATAACTAACAGGGACCTATAGGCTAACTGGTTTAAAGGTAAACTATGCAGTATTGGCAATTTCCTTACTGTTTTCTCGGTTTTTGCTTCTTTTTCGCTGGCTTTGTCATGACGAATGTCTGAGAAACTCCATCGCTACCTTTTTCTAGCTGGTGCCTGGCGTGTATGTGTATTTGAATGCAGTAAAGCAATTTGTTACACTCGTTATACTTCCTGACACTGACGCCGTCGGCCCGCTGGCCCACAGTTGCAAAGGTGCTTTTTCAGCTCACAGGCGCTAGGGGGGAAGCGAGACGACCACCATTCAACCCGAAAAAAGTCATATAACCATTCCAATGACTCTGAAGCAGTTAAATGAAGGTAAATTAAGCGAAAAACCTGCATATTAAGCTAAAAAACCTGCATAGTGTGCCTTTAACCCACTGCAAGTGAATTATGCTAAGCTAGGCTACCGGTATCAGACTGGGTTACTGCACACACAGAGAGGAGCAGGGTATGTATCCTCAGATCTAAATCTGGGGTGGAGAGCAAATACACTTATTTCCCAAAATATTGTCGAGGATCTTCTGGCATTAAGTCCCAACGCAATGGAGGCTCCTGTCAAAGTGGGGTTCATTGATGGCTCCCTCTCAGCCATTTGGCCTCATTTGGGTGACAGATGATGAAGCGTCTTTTCATTTGTCTGTCGAGTGGACAGGGCCATCAGTCACCAGCAGGAAGAGCTGGGGGCTACCATGCCACTGTCACAATACTTGCCCACTCATGGGCTCACACACACACACACACACACATACACACACACACACACACACACACACACACTCACACACAGGTTTATGTGGCTCACATACTTCAGATGGATTACACCTGTCAGGAACACCAGTATGCCGACAGCAGTCCTTGCAGGAGACAAC
>NC_055979.1:10004975-10032475 GCF_018492685.1 Alosa sapidissima | reverse complement strand
CTCCAGACAGTTGCCTTGACAACAAACAACAAAGCATTTTTCCTCCTTTCCCTCCAGCCGATGGCGATGCTGAGAGACGCCAATGATTCTTGAATCCGAGCTTTTCACTTTCGCTGGTGTGAGTAAAAGAGAATGGCCTCGCTTCTGTCCTCTCCGCTCACGCATCGCGACAGCGAAAGCTGTCAAGGCTGCGAGGGTGTCGCCGCTTTGTTTAAATTCCCCATATTGGCCGAGGCGAAACTGTTATGCATCTATCTTTTGAGCAGAGTGTCACCGTGTCTGATTTCCCATGATCCCATCTGCTCTGAGCTCGCACGGCACGGCACAGCGCCTTCAACGACAAGGCGTGATCAGAGAATTGGCACCACGCTGTTTTCAAGCCAAACACTTTGTACAGTTTTGTATCCGCACGCACGGAGCGGAAAAAAGAAATCCCAACACACTTTTGACAGAACTGGAGCAATTTTCCTCTGGTGTGTTTGGCATCTCTCTCCCCGCCATGGTTGGTATGTTTAAGAATCACTACAACCCACTCTGCTATTGTTAACGTGTCTTACTGTAAACCTAACATGTTCTGACATTCGAACTGTAAACTTAGCTCACTCCGATGCTCCGTTGGACAGCCATGGCCTTACGAACACCAACTGCACCTCTAAGTGTGTGTGTGTGGGGTGGGGGGGGGAGCATTCCTGACACGCAGATGCTCTGTTCGGGTCATTCACCAGGCTGTCACGCTGGATAATAGCATTTGCGAAGTAGCCAAATCTAAATGTCAGCCCTTGCTGATGGTGCCTGTCACGCTCTTAAACGTTTCTTTCGTCTTCGCGCGCACGAGCCCTGAAGCATGCCTCTCGTCTTCCGTGGGTGCACTCCAGAGAGGTTTACGTCATTACTGCAAGTGGCCTGTGTGCGTGTGATATACTAATGCCTGTTCTCCTTTCTCAGGAAGGTGGAGTGTGCATATATGTGCTGTGTGTGTCTATGTGTTCGGTGTGTGTGTGTGTGCTTAAATGTGAGTGTGAGTGTAGGCTTCGGTGGTTGCAATGTGTATGTGTCTGCCTCTGTGTGTGTTTGCCTCTGTGTGTATGTGTGTGTGTAGGCCCAGCGATTGAAGCATGAGAGGAAGTTGGGCTGGCTGAGTTTTTAAGCCCCCTCAGCAGCAGCCGCCCAGATGAAAGGGTGGCAGTGGCCAAGCTAAGTGCACTCTCATCAGAAGCAGCCCGCACTTGCTCCCCCTCCATCCACCACAGCATTAATCAGCGTTAGCCTCCCAAAAGCCACTCCGCGGAGTGATGGACACAAACGCAAGACAAGAGAGATGCTCAGCAGCCTTATATCACAAGACGGATGGACAGAACTAACACAGGACACTTAAGGTCAAATGGACTGAAGGACTAAATGCACACACACATAAACAAACATACAAAAGAACAGTGTTTACTTACAGACATTAGCTCCTTCTGAAAGGACTTGCGCTCCTTGATGTCCAGGTTGTTGCAGTCCTCTTTGAGTTTCTCCAGAACCGAGGCCACTCTCTCCGGCTCGCTGTCCAGCTCCGACCGGCAGAAGAAGGTCAGGGGGAGGTTCCCGTATCCCAGAGCGTCGGCGAACGCGCGCCAGTTCCCCACGTTCTCCATCAGCACCGTCCGCACGGATGCGTAGATGTACGTGAGAAACTTGCACGGCTTCAGAATCTGCTCCATCAGAATCGTCGTGGTCAGGTCCGGCCCACAGAAGTAGATGGGCTTGACTTTCCCCAAGACCAGAACGTTCTTGACGTGCACGAGACCCGTCTTTCCCTGATAATATCCTATATACCACTCTTTGGTCCAGAGCTGTCCCTTCAGCTTGATCCGCTCCTCGCTCAACAGGGCGATAACGTCCCCTTTCTTGTACTCCAGCAGATACTGGTTCTTGTGCTGGCGGATGACCGTCTTGAGCAACTTGCCGAACTTCAGGTTGGTGATGCAGCGCTCCTGGAACTGTGGGTACTTGGTGGTGATGGCCAGGGGCGAGAGGATGATCTTCCCCACCTCCTTCTTCTTCAGGAACCTCCTCTGACCGTTGGAGCGCACGTTGGTCTTGGGCGGCGGCTGGGGCGTCTGGACGCAGAACTGGGCCAGCATGCAGTCCTGGTCGTCCTTGACCTGCACGCGCAGCGTGAAGTCGGCGATGTCGTCGGCGTTGCGCGACGTGATGAGGTAAATCAGCCGGCTCACCTTGCCCAGCTTCACCTGGAAGCCCCGCACTGACCGAGCCTGCTCGTTGGCCTTCACCTCGTAGTTGCACATGTTAGAGTACATCCCGATTTGCAGGTCCTGGGGACGGTTGAGCACGAACTGGTGCTTCCCCCAGAGCTGGAGGGCCACAGGCGGGGCCGACGCCTGGACCTGCTTCCCCACCTCGCTCACCAGCAGCGTCTTTGGGGCGCAGTCGTGGCCGAAGATGGCCACCACCGTTTTAAACGACGGGTGGATGTGTTTGGGCCCGTACAAGCCCAGAGTCAACTTCTTCGCCATATGCTCCCAGACCGTGGAGCTGATGGAGCCGTTCCGGGCTTGGACCACGACGGCCACGTACATGCAGGGCTCCAGGTTGTCCAGCTGGACCTGCACCGTGTCGCTGTAGATGTAGGCCTGGGGGACGGGCACGTACGGGCCCTCTTTGAAGTCGCTGCGTACGCACAGCACCTCCGCCAGGTGCGTCCGGTCCTTCTTGACCTCCACAGACACCTTCATCTCCAGCGTGACGAAGGACTTCACCTCCATGTTGCTGAGCTTGATCTCCACCACGGGGCTGACCGTGGAGCAGCGGTCGTTGTTGAGCTCCAGAGGAGGGTCCAGCAGGGCTTTCATGGAGATCTGCTGCGTGTCGCCGGGGGCAACGTGACCCTCAGGGACGTGGAGGCTGATGTGCGTGTCGGGGAGCTGGACCGCTCCGCCGCTGCTGTCCAGCCTGCAAACGATGTTGGTCTCCACGGGCTGCGTCTGGCCCCATCCGGGGTTCTGGCCCAGCGAGTCCAGGTCGTGGCAGGAGCGGGCCAGCTTCCTGTGGTTCAGCCAAGCCGCTCGGAAGTCCTCCCGGCTCTGGAACTGCTCGGGCGAGGGCGCCTTGAGGCCACTGAAGAAGCCGTTGGAAGGCAGCGGGGCGTTGGACTGAGACTGAAGGATGGACAGCTCCGATAAGCTGTAGGACCTTTTGCTCCGGAAGAACGGGTTGTCTTTGCGGAGCATCCCCAAGGCCTCCATGTTCGGGCTGATAGGCGTGTGGTCAAAGATGCTATTGCTGTGTCCATTGGTCATGGCGGTGGTGGTGGTGTTGGTGATCGTGCTGGTGGCAGATGGGGATGGGGAAGGTGCAAAATTGTCAAAGAGCAGTAAGTCCATGGCGTTGCGCTGGTTGGCCTTCTCCTGGACATTCTGGTCCAGCAGCAGCCCCTGCATTGACCCGTTGAGAAAAGGATTGGTGGACGAACGCATGGCGGAGAAAGGGTTGCAACTGTAAGGCAGTGAGGGCGTCAGGGTTACGCCGTTCCACTCGCCAAGGAGGTCCAGCTCCCTGGCCCCCTCCTCTGACACGTCCCCGAGATTGTCTATCATGCCGCTGTCGCTGAGCGAAGAGTTGCGGTGGCTGACGGGCTGGACATAGGCGGAGGGGATGTAGCCCATCTCCGTGTTGTTGTGGGCGTACCACCACTCCCCGCCGGACGTGTCCAGCACGTACAGGTGGTCGCCCTTGGAGAACTTCAGTGTGGTGAAGCTGGATGGGCAGTAATCCTTGATGGCCACCACCTCTCGTGCCGTTCCGAAGGAGGCCGATGTGTCCAAGCGTAAGGCACTGGGAGAAGGCACTGAAAACAGGAGAATAAACCATTAGTAAACCATTAGTAAATTATTAGTAAACCATTAGTAAACAATAGTAACACTTAACACATTATGGTCAAACATGAGAATAAACCATTAGTCACTCTTTATATTACAGTCAAATATTGAAGGAAAAAACCCCATCAATAACTCACACATAAACTAACATTACACAATTTTCTGCCACAAATGTCAGTAAAACATTATAAGCAATGTTTATTAATAATTATTATTTAGGATAAATTTAAATATATAATCAAATAAAAATATTTAAGTAACTTGTACTCAGTGATGTTTTGGTTTTTTTGTACATCTTTATGCAAACATTCCTGACTGTATGAATTTGTTGAAATGAATAATCATTTAATCTCAGATTAAATGTGCCAGTAACTGAAATCTCCCTCAGTTGTAGCGCCTCATTAATGTTAACGACGGATTTGATTAATTTTCATGTCACCTTTGAATGACGCTGAATGCTCTCTCTGAAAGACAGCGACTGATGATATCAACATCCTCATTACATGGTCTGATTATTATGCAAGATTACTTGTTCTTTTGGGGCCTGAAACCTAATCTGGATTCGCATAATATTTGTAAATCAAGAGAACATTTTTGAGTGGTGCTGTGCAGCACACAGTTGAGCGTACCAAACTCATGACCCACTGAACGTGCCTCAGTTAGATATAAAACATCACATTCTCCTACATGCTGCAATAGCACAGTGCACTAGAGACTTTCTAATGAGGAGACACAGCACTGAAAGAATCTCCCATAGAAATGTATGGGGTTCATAACGCAAACATGGCAGTCGTCTACACATACACGGGCAGCTCTGCCTGAAATAGATGCCTGATAAGTCCCCAAAATGAGTTGCAATATGGCCGCTGAGTGGAGGGACTTGCCTAAAAGGACTTTGGGCACTCTATGCTCTTTGTTTGGCTTGTTTAAAGATACATATTACTTTAATACTGTCCTAAACAATATGACCATTGTCTGAGTACTGTACATTGTATATATTGTTTGTTTTGTACATTGCCTGTATTGTATTTTGTCTGTATATTGCCTTTAAAGCTGGAATGACACCAGCAGCCAGAAACAATCTTCTTCCTGTATACTAATACTTCTGATTCTGATTCTTGTTACTGTCGCATCATCCACACACTGACCTTTGACATCTGTGAGAGTAGCCTCTGACACGCCATCGCTGAGGTCGATGAGCGTTCCCTCTGACTTGCAGCGTGGAAGAATGTTGTTGTTGTTGGTCACTCTGATTCGGTGGGCGGCCATAGTGGTGGTAGCCCTGGTAACGCTACTTTCCCATTTCTTAGCAAATACGCATCAGTCATTGGTGACTCTCCATTTCACCTGCAGACACACACACACAAAAGGCCATTGTGATAAATAATCAGCAGCATGTCAGGGTGTACCGACATGAAGCCTGTTAATAAGTCTTGTCTGTCCACATCAGATTCTCTCTCCACATCATTCTCTCTCTCTCTCTCTTTCTCTCACACACACACACACACACACACACACACACACACACACGCAAACACACAAACAATACAAAACATTTGAAAGAAAAACATAATTGACTAGCCCACAGATAACAGGCCTGCTGACAAGGACAAGTGCATCCTATAGGGTGAGGGAAGGCAATGTGGTCAGATTTGACACAGGCAGTTACTCTTCTAAATTGCCTTTCAAGGTCTCACCATCTCTGAACATCCTCCATGACAACATTTTAAGAGGGAGCAGTATTGCACTTCCGGCACTTGTAAATAGAGCTTCATGCCAATGACAATATCCATATAAAAATCCAATATGAACACAGGGGGTTGTTATAGGGTGTCCTGCTCCATGGCCAAGAAGAGATTTTTTTCTAAACGCTGGATGCCTTCCAGGTATGTTTCCAGGAGGCTCATTTTGATTTCCAGCATCTGTCTTTTCTCTGTCGAATTTCATCAAGAAAATAAGGCAACATTGCCACAGAATTTCAATTAGGGAGCATTGGTAGCCCCGGGGCACCGTAAGTCAAGGTTCTCCTAAAAAGAGAATGATAAATACCCATGTGCTTCCCAATGCCCTTGCCTCAGGGGAACTCAACCCCCCCCCACACACACACACCATCACCACCACCTCCTGGAATGCCTGAGTCCTTGCAATGCTAAAAATGTCACATTCTCAAGAGCACTGTGACTGTCGGAGTGTGTGGAACTCGACTACACAACACTCAGCACCCAGACATTTCAAGAATGCATCTCTGCTTAACACACACATGGCGTTTCTTTTGACCAGCTTGTGAACATAAATACGGTAAATGTTTGCCATCGCTTTACAGCGATATCCTGTGAGACATCTTGCACTGGTAGGAGCATCGTTGAGGAGAGATACCAGAGTAGAATATAGTATTAAGTATTATACATTCATCTCCCTGTCCCCTGATTTGGCGTGTGTCTTAATTGGGGTGGTCCCGGGGATACGGGCACATCAAAGTACGACTCGAGAGAGGACCCCCCCACGGCACTGCAGCAGCACAGAGCTGAAACATATACACACACACACACACACACACACACACACACACACACACAAGTTCATCCCCAACGTGAACATCACATGTCACACAGCTCCTTATAGATGTCACACAGCTTCAGGCCTAAAGTGAACATCACATGTGTTTCAGAGTTTAGCTGAGATATGCTATTGTTGTCACACAGATCCTTATAGAGGACGTGCATTAGTTATGAAATCTCTACTGAGTACACTTACAAGTACCGTGCACATGTCTCCGTATTAGTTGCTAATACAAGTCTCAGCCTAGGTATTAACTTAACCACATGTCACACAATCCGGGCCAGGGAGGCTATGAATGACATTACAATTATGGCCAATGTTAACAGAGAGAGACAGAGAGAGAAAGACAATCAGGGTGGGGACACAGAAAGACAAACACAGTAGACAGATTCATAGATAGGATCGCTAGAGAGAGAGGTGGAGACAGAGAGAGAGATACAGAGAGACAGAAACAGAGCGTGATAGAGAGACAGAGGGAGAGAGAGTGACAGACAGAGAGGAAGGCTGAGAGATGTTCTATCAAGAGGACACTTTTGTATTGAGGCTGTATGATGTACAGGCAGGGGGCCATTGTAACACTCTTGTTCTGTTTTATGGCCTCTTAAGGTAAGCATATGCTTGGCTCAGACGCATAGGGCTGTAGCCTCTACGCATGATTACTGAGGCCGGCCAGACGGCAGGAGAGGCCGTAAATCTGTCCCGTACGGAGGCAACCGGGGAACTTTCATCATATGATGTGACGTGGGTGGGGTGTGTGTGTGTGTGTGTGTGTGTGTGTGCCTGTGTGTGTGCATGTTTGTGTGTGTGCGTGTGTGTGTGTGTGTGTGTGTGTGAAGTGTGCGTGTGTGTTTGCGTGTGTGTGTGTGGAGTGTGCATGTGTGTGTGTGGAGTGTGTGTGTGTGTTGAAGTAGAGTGAAGTGGACTCAGTGAGCCAGGCTGCTCAGATCAGTAGAGTATGCAAGTCTGAGGCGGAGGCAGAGAGACGAGGGCATCCAGTATATGAATTAAAATTTCAGTAGCTAAGAAATACCAAAAAATGTAATTTTTTAAAGAAAAAAAGCGCTTAGATAAGGGCCTGCAAGGCAATATCTCCAGGGCCTGAAGATAACAGCCATCGTCATCAAAGACCCAATATGGGTCCACTTAAGCCACTGGTGTCCCATTCACAGTTTTTAGAAAATATTGTGAGATGGAAAACAGTTTGATTTGTGGCTGTTCTGTTTCGATTTGTGTGAAGAGTATAAGCCATCCCAGACACCAAAAGCAAAAAAAAAAACACATTTGCTGTTTTGATGTATTCCATCTGAAGACAGAGATGATATGAAATGATCCAGTGCAGGAAAATAATCCCCGGGGGCTTCTCTGCACTGGGTGGGGAAGACTTAATCCTACAACTATCTATCGCACTGTAAAGATTTCTCTTCTGTACTTTCAGGCTTTTGAGGCAGGGAACCGAGACAGCGCACTGCTGCTGATCTAAACTACGGCCTAGATTCAACCGAGTATTTATGCATGTTTCTGCAGCCCCTTAAGATAAACTAGATGTACCGCATAGCGGTACAAAATATGACCGCTGCTGAGTCCTGTACATCCGTTCCGCGAAAATAAAGCACACTTCAATTTGTCTCCATCCCCCACTCTTGAAACTTTTGTGTATGCTTGTTTGGCATGCCTGAGTGTGTGTGTGCGGCTGCACAGAAAGTAGCCTACTGGTGCTGAAAAGGTGAATAGATTGTAGAATAGCCAAAGAAGATGTAGCATTGTTATAAAACCTTTAAAATCTCTAAACAGTCACAAGTAGGGCAGTTCATCACAGTTCATCCATTGCAACTGGATTGATGAAAGGTCACTTACACCTGTAGGCTACATTGTATTTGGGAAAAGCAAAAGGTATCAGCATAATGTTATTTATTTATTTATTTATTTATTTTTTTATGTATTTATAAACAAAAACATCTCTGTCAGTTCCATGCCGTTTTCAACAGCTATCAAAAACAAAGGTCATTTTTGGATGGATGGATTTTTTGTGAATGTTTCTTCTTCTACATAAGATTTTAGTCATCTTTAGTTCATGTAATACTTTATTGTCAATGCACAAATTAAGTAACAGTAGTCTGAAACGTTATTGTTAATGCACAAATTAAGTAACAGTAGCCTAGTCTGAAACGAAATGCTGTTTTACATCTAACCAGTGGTGCAAATAACTGACATGTCCAAATGGGCCTTGATGAAATGCGTCGCTAGACTGTTCATACACATTTTAACGGGCCAAAGTTGAAGAGCTTTTGTCCGTTATTGTTCGTGCAAATATAGGCTGATTCATGTTCCCTTGCATTGTTTAACTGAGGTCCATGGCTAGTCTGGCTTTCATAAGACCAAGCTCAATCTTTTAAGAAATCAAAAAATAAATAGCGGGCAGATCAGGCTGGGTTCACCCAGCCTAGCCCATAGGCACCCGATTTTGTTTAATTTTCCGATTGAGATATACACGCTCTGACTATTCTAAATGCAAAAATGCATCAGGGAGTTATGACAAAACGGTAACTAACAAACTAGATCCTAATAGAAAGCTGTTAGCTTCCCTAAGCTACAGGTAGGATTATAAGGTAGGCCTATTTACAACATAAATTGTCAATAGGCTATGCTGGCGACACAAATAAAATCTCCTTTGGAAACCAATGGCTTACGCCTTACAGTATCAAGCGGACTTAAACTGTCATATCGTGGCGAAAAGTTGTAATAACATTCACGCAGCTCCATGAGTCAAGGAAAGCGCGAATGAAGTAGCCACTTCTACATGGGACCCACTACACAATAGCTTAAGGTGTTTTGCTAAAGCAGCCATAATGAAATGAAGGTGTCATTGTTTGGATACTTCACACACACGTGCTTTTTAATTTCACAGACTACAACTACCAAGCTGTAATCAAAGCACATCGATTCCCCTCTCACACCCTGCACGCACTTAAAACAAAATAAACAGGCGTCTCAGTCTCACGCATGTATAGGCAAAACTGTATCAGACCGGTGTAACGTTGGTAAATCTTCCATTGCACAGAATGATTTTGTAGCACGTGCAATAAATGACAGTCGAAAGATACAAACAGTGCTGCTATACATTTGCTTGGTATAACCGCATTTATAGTTTTCTACAAATGCAATCAATCAAATGTCTCCATCACTCAACCAACGCTAACGGTAACATTACCTAGGTCCTTATTGATATTACAAGATTAACGTACCTGCAGTAAAAACCAAGCATGTCTGGGGGGGGTGGGACGAAATTAAATTTTTCCGTAAAAGTCTAGTGGGGCTACATACCCACCAAATTTCATGTACCCCGGTGGTTCGGTGTCCCGGGTATCAATGACCAAAAATTCAGGGAGTAGATGACGGGAAAAATTCTTGAATTGTGTGCATGTGTGCGTGTACAAATTTATGTTTATGTGTGTGGGTGTGTGTGTGTGTGTGTGTATGTGCGTGCTTGTGTGTTTGCCTGCGTATGTGTGTTTGTGCATGTGCATGCATGCATACATATGTCTACTGTGTGAGTATGTGTCATACGTATGATTACTGTAAATGTATGTGTGTGCGTGTGTTTCTGTTTATGCACATGTGTGCACATGGAATGGGTTAACATGACCCCTGGAGGCAAACATACGGAAAAAATTGGTCATAGGCCCTACAGTTCTCAAGATATTCACAGAGAACTGTGTCTGCCCTACCCTCCTTTCGGGGGGTCCAGTCCAGCGGGGGGGGGCTACAGAACAAAACGAAGAATGACGGTTCCATGCTATCCATGTGGGGTTACATGCCCACCAAGTTTTGTGTACCCCGGTCTTTCAGTGTCCCGGGAATCCTTGTTGGTGTACGTCACTAAATGTACACATAAATTATTTTATTGTAAGGCCCCCCATGAACGAAAGTACATAAAACTTGGCATGCATTCGGAGGGTGTCATAATGATCCTACACTTTTAATTTCGTGCAGTTTTGACCTTGTCAGCCAGAGATATTGTGATGAAAACACCTAATTTTTTGCTTTTTAATTTTTAACTAGGTGGCGCTATACATGAAATAAGTGGTAATGGGATGGGTTGACATGCCCCCTTAAGACCAACATACATAAAAAAGGTGGACCTCCTAGGCCCTACAGTTCTCGAGATATTCACAGAAAACTGTCTCCGGCCACCTACAGGCCAGTTGGTGTATAGTAACATAAATTAATTTATTGTGTGGCCCCCCATGAACGGAATTCCACAAAACTTGGCGGGCATACAGAGGGTGTCATAATGATCCTACACTTCCAATTTCGTGCAGTTTTGACTATGTTAGGTCACAGATACCTTCAATTACAACACCTCATTTTTACTTTTTTGTGTTTAACTAGGTGGCGCTATACATGAAATAAGTGGTTATGGAATGGGTTGACATGGCCCCTTGAGATCAACATACAAAAAAAAAATGGTCCTCCTAAACCCTACGGTTTTTGAGATATTCACAGAAAACTGTGTCTGCCCTACCCTCCTTTCGGGGGGTCCAGTCCAGCGGGGGGGCTACAGATCAAAACGAAAAACGATGGTTACATGCTATCCATGTGGGGTTACATGCCCACCAAGTTTCGTGTACCCCGGTCTTTCAGTGTCCCGGGAATCATTGACGGAAATTTGGGCATGCGAAAAAAAAAAAAAAAAAAAAAGAAAAAGAAATAATAATAAAAAAAATCTGACTAAACCTATATGACCGCCACTTCGCTGCGCGGCGGTCATAATAAATTATACGGATACATTATAAATTTTGATAAGAAAATAGACAAGACATATCTCGATTGACACATACATGTTTTCTTTGTAATTGGGATGTCATGCTGCTAATGTGCGCATGTATTACCCCAGTGTATCCTGAAAAGCAGGCTTGAACTGGGTCAAAAAATATAATTTTGCCTTTATCTCTCCCATCTCTGCCCAAAAAGTGCTCTGCTCTGCTTTTAGGCTTAATCCATAATTCAGGCCATCTGCCTAACTCATGGGACAGCTCGTTTGCTGTGAGAACCCAGGCTGCCCCCTGTTGCCGTGGCCGCCACCACCAAACATGACAAGTGTTGTGAGTAGTCACTCTGTGGCCCAGACCACTGATGATGTCTCCCCAGGGCCCGTTATGCAGTACAGTAAGACTCGCTTCCCTGGGCACTAACTCTCAGCGGGGGGAATTGTGCGGCTGGCGACTGCATGGTTCGGTGCTGCCAAGCCCACAACGATGCCGTCGGTGACTTGCTCCAATATGATGTCCCCTCCCCACTCTTAAAGACTCTCCATCGCCTGTCAGATGCGTAACGACTCCTGGGTCCCTGAAGGAGAGGAGCTAGCGACCGCAGATGAAGTCGTTTATAGATTAATCCAATGATTGGCCTGACAAGACATGATAAATTGGAGGCTGAGGCAGACTATCACCCATTTGTCACCAACTTTTTTTTAAAAAGTTTGACTCTGATCTGATGCTCTTCTTTTCCAATCTCAGAAGTGGGTGAGAGTCTCTCGTTTTACTCTGTATACAAAAAAACCCGTCTGTGTGCCATAGCGGGTCGTTTGAGATCTCTCAAGCTCCCTACTCAATAACGCCACCAAGCTCGTAAAAGTAAAAATAAAGTTCATGGGCCTGAGAGTGTGCTGAGGACAAGGGGAAAGATATCACAAAGACCTTCGGGATTGCAGTTATTAAAACACTCTCCTCGGTGCCTTCCAGCAAT
The DNA here is from genome assembly GCF_018492685.1 of Alosa sapidissima. Classification (NCBI taxonomy): domain Eukaryota; kingdom Metazoa; phylum Chordata; class Actinopteri; order Clupeiformes; family Clupeidae; genus Alosa; species Alosa sapidissima. The sequence continues at coordinate 10,020,290 of NC_055979.1, read as the reverse complement.
TCTCTTCTCTACTCTGGCTGCAAACAGAGCTGGAAACTTCAAGCGAAATCCTTCAGCAAAGCTCCGATGAGTGGGCAGAAATAAAAACGCCGTCGCGCCACTACACTTGCATCAGTAGAGCATTCATCTCAATCTTTTCACCATTAATTTCATCATAGCTTATTAACTTATATCAACTCTGTCCTTTCGCCCTCACTTAAAGCGCCAGAATATTAATTGCATCATTAAAAGCGGGGTGTAAATAATACGCTTAATGTAATAAAAGGACAGGAGTTATTTACGGGAATCCTGGGACCGCCCGGGACACCGTGAGTGATGGCGAAATGCAGGAATGGCGAACAGTGCCTCGGGAGGGAAATAGTCCTGATAAATCAAATTGGGGAGGTCATATCCTGTTCAATAACGCACACACACACAAACACACACACACAGGCACACACACCAGCTTCAGGCTTAAAGGCTTTTCTTCCCACAATGGACCACTGGAGCCAGACTTGGAAGCAGAGTTAGTACCACCCAGGCAAATATTAGTGCCCATGTCAGGGGTGGGTAAGGCAGCCAAGTCATTTGACCTATCACTGCTCTCCATCTGTAGGGCTCTCCTCACAGAGTATATATATATATATATATATATCAGTATATAAGTATATATACTTATAGGGAAATTTGGTCTCTGCATTTATCCCAATCTGTGAATTAGTGAAACAAACACACACAGCACACAGTGTAAACACAGTGAGGTGAAGCACACACTAATCCCAGGCGCAGTGAGCTGCCTGCATCAACAGCGGCGTTCAGGGAGCAGTGAGGGGTTAGGTGCCTTGCTCAAGGGCACTTCAGCCGTGTCTACTGGTCGGGGTTCAGAACCGGCAACCCTCCGGTTACAAGTCCGAGGTGCTAACCAGTAGGCCACGGCTACCCAAAAGGAAAAAGGGTTTGTGGGAAAACTAACCCTGTATGAAACAGACTTATTGAACAGCTGTCAGATGCAATAAGACGAGGACGAATCACCAGGCTTATCAGGAAGCCTTCAATGATGTCATGCACCCAGAGAGGATACAGGAAAAGCTTGCTCAGCACTTTCTGCTACAGAACAGCCTGTAAAATGAACAAACGTGATCCTTCTTGGTAAATGTTGATACTTTGGAAATCAGTAACTAAACACTTAATGCTCTGAATCTTTCAGTGATGTCATGTACAGTGAGATCAAAGCAAAGCTTGTTCAGCACTTTCTACAGCTGACTGGACGTTAGAATGACCATATGTGTGATACTACGGCTATAGGCTTCTGTATCTGAATGGGTACAGCACGGTGCCACAACCACCAAGGTCATGGGGTCACATCCCAGGGGACACAAGTCCTGATAAAATGTCTCCTAGTCCTACACACAGTACAGCACACTGTTCTAGAACATCTGCTAAATGACCAAGGCAAATGTAAATGAGTGATCACACACTGAGCCTGACTTGTGCAGGGGATTAGAAATCTGGCTCCAACAAAAGCTGAGGCTAAATTAATAAAGCTGTTCTGGAGGCCGGCTCCACGACTCTGCGCTGCACGCCTGGGCGGCAGCAGCAGCAGCAAAAAGAAAAAAAACTTCTTCATTAGCTTTAGCTTAGCTGCAGTTTCCCCCGGCGGCATTAAGGGCTGGCAGTAATCCGCAGCGCCCCTGGTGCGCACCCATGCCGTCCTGCCCGCACTGTTGGAGACACCGGGGGAGCAGCCGAGTTTTATTCATACCTCGCTGAATGCCCTCCCTAACAACGGGACTCTGATGATTTTAGGCAAAGGATTAGCGCAGCTAAGCCAGCATCGAGTTCCTGTTCATTATGAAATCGTACACCGCAAATTTGTACAATGGAAAATGATGAGCTAGGGCATTTTTTGAAGTGATGAGGACAAATACATCTTGTTTCTCTTTCCATCTCTCTGGCTCTTTGTTTCTCTTGCCAAGTCCACAGATGGGAAAGAGAATAGTTGACATATTTGTTAGCGCACCTCTGTTTCCCTGGGCTGAGGCAAATTGCTAACTTAGCATTTCTTACCTCCAGTGGCCACAGTGTGTGCGTACTGGCAAGTTTGCCCAAGTGTGCCAGTGTGTGTGCGTATGTGTGTGCGTGTGTTTGTGCGTGTGTGTGTGTGTGTGTGTGTGTGTGTGTGTGTGTGTGTGCGCGCGTGTGGGTGCTGGAGTTGCCCTAGTGTGTCAATGTCAATACAAGCATGTGTGCTTTTCCTTCAACATGCATGAGCAAACATGCAGAAAATGTGTGTATGCACATTGGATGTATATCTGCTGTGTGTGTGTGTAAACATTCTATTTCTGCATCTATGTGGTGTACACTGTGTCTACATGTGTATGTGTGTGTGTCTCTTGTATGAAGATATCAGAATAAAATAACTGGATGCATGTGTGTGTGTGTGTGTGTGTGTGTGTGTGTGTGTGTGTGTGCATGTGCACATGCCTTTGCCGCGCGTGTCCGCTTTGGCCTGTATCTGTATGTTTGTGTGTGTGTGTCTGCGCACGCGTGTGCTTTGGCTTGTATGAGTATGTATGTGTATGTGTGTGTGTGTGTGAGAGAGAGAGAGAGAGAGAGAATATGAGGGAAAGAAAGATAACAGGAGAAACTGATGAGAGAGAAATAAGAGCAAAGACTGATTGAGTCAAATAGCAATCAAGAATGGAGGAGAAGAAAAGAGGAGAGGAGATTTCAGAGAGAGAAAAGAGAGGGAGAGAGGAGAAAGAGGGAGCAAAAGAAGAGAGAGAAGAGAGAAGAGGAGAGGAGGCCTGACCATGTGTGACCCCACCAAGGCCCCGGAGAGCGAAACCTAATTATTACACTGCTGTGCACCAGACGGGCAGTCAGAGCCTAGAGCCAAGCAGCAAACGCAGGCTGAGGTGAGCCAACGCATCAGGAATCTACCGTCCACTCCCCTCCTGCTCCTCAAAGCGCCTCAGTGCTGATGTCATCACCACTGCCATGTGGAAGTGATTCACTTGAACTGCATCAGTTGAGACGAGAGAGAGGGGGGGGGGGGGGGGGGGAGAGAGGTGCTCAAACCACAAAGTGCACATTGCACTGATGTCTCTGAGAAGCTGCAAAACACCAGATCAGAGACACATGAAGCAGATTTGCCGTCCCATGGGCCGTCTCCATCTCCCTAGCTGCGTGGCATGTAAACGGGAAAGAGTGAAGATGAAATCAAGACAATCCCCTCGTCAGTGATCACTCAATCATCTGAATATTTCAAAACCAAGACGCCAGACGGTCCCTGACAGACACCTCGCCTTTTCAGCGGGAATGCCACTTCGTGTAAAAACCTAAAATATTTATCAGCAGGAAACGTCTTTTGCTGAATGTTCAAAACAGAATATCAGACAGACTCTCTCCTCCAAAACTTTGCACATTTTGTGTTTGTGTTCCCCATGGCAATGGCTAACAAAGTACTTCTAGTCTAGGCTTCCATCTAGTCTGGCTCTGCCTGTTTGAGGTCTCCTATGTAACAAGCAAGCTACCGCTGTCCAGAATGACACACACAGACCAGCGAGCTGGACAAGCCACTCACAGCAGGAGCTGCACCAGTGACTCTAGACAATATAATGACTGTTTACTGTAACCAAAACTATGCATGCAGTACACAGCCTCCTTGCTTATCACAGTATTAAAGTATTAAGCTTTCACAACTGGGTGCATACGGTGTGTATATTCACCACCCATTGTGATTCAATTAATGTAATCCAGGATAGCACGCAAAAACCCCCACCCCCTCCCTTTTTCCAATAAAGAACACTCACCCAAGGAAAGGCTTAACATTTGCAGGTTGGCACTGGGGTGCCATGGGGGAATGTGGGGCGCAAATATTGCCGAGTGTCCCCTGTTGTTTGAACATGACATGAACCTAAGCTATTTAGTGCACACGATGAAGAGAGAGAGGAGGATAAGAGGGGAGGGGAGAGAGCAAGCCAATCTCTTAATATGGACCCCGGCCGGGTGATTACAGAGACATACTCTTAGAGGTCGCAGGAGAGGAGGTCGTAAGGGATGGGGGTGGGGGGCTGGAGGGGAGGACATAGGGGTGGACGGGGGTATCAAGAGGGGGGGGGGGGGGGGGGGGGGCTCCTTGGCAGGAAACATTTTGGGGGAGACGAGGAACAGCAAAGGGAATGCCGACTTTGATGAGCACCAGCCTTGGATTCCTCAGTCTTTCATAATATCCCATAACCCAAACCACCCTAACATCCCCTCCCCTGCCTCTCCTGCGACTCCTACAGACCCTCCAGCTGCACCCCCCCCCCCCCCCCCCCAACCCAGAGGCTGCAGAGGAATTTAATATCAGCCTGCTCACAGACTGTAGTCTTTACACATTGAGTGCTAATATATTCTCTCTGGCCGTATACAAAAACAGGCAGATGCAGAATTGTCTGGAAAGGCCGGCAGTCGGCCTCAGCCCCCGCGAAGCTCCCCTCTGCCGGTCAGCAAGTGATCAATGCGAGGAAGGTCATCTGATAAGCCTGAAATCCTCCAACTGGACGACCCACTCTTGTCTGTCCTCAGGGCCTGATCCCACACGAAGGACGGACACACACACACACACATAGACCCCGTCCGTGGAGTTCACCCACACCGACAAAAGAGGAAATGCGAGGTTATGAATGAAACACACTCAAACAAACACACACTCAAACAGACACACACAAACACACACACACATGCACAGGGTGACTTTGGAATAATGCTCACCCTATTTGAGAGGTTGCTAGCTTCAGTGTCCCATATCTCCCACATCTGTTAGCTCATGTCCAGAGCACTTTTAATTGCACAACAATGCACTTTTTATCTTCCTAATGGAAAGCTACTGAAAAGCCAAAATAGCATTACTGTGGATAGTACGGAAGCAGTACGAATAGTCCTCTCATCCTCCATTTCCCTTCATTTAAAGGTGCCATGTGTAAGAATTGAGGTAAAAATATCCAAAAAATGAGCTACACGCATCCAAAGAATGAGAAGAAATAAGGTTGATGATGTCATTTAAAAAATGACAAGGTATAGTGCTGCAGAGAAATCAACCTGAATTAGCATGCTAAATTACTAGCCACAGCCCGACAGGTGTCATAATACCAGTTTCGGCCATGAGATGCGGTATGCGGGCAACATAACCGCCAGCCAAACTGCAATACACGTTTCTCGGTTGTTACTCTAGGGTAGACCAACTTATTTTCTGGAGGTATACTGCCCCCATCTTTTATGGAATGTGGAGTATGAATTGATTTTTTGGCGGACATTACACACGGCACCTTTAACAGTGAAGAAGGACTCTTACAGAAACACTCAATGTTGTGAACATTTAAACATTTTTAAATAAATGTTTCACAAGCTTTCACAAGCCTGCTGATCTGGGATCTGCAATGACTAATGATTACTTCTAGTCATCTCATCAAAAGACAGGAACTCATTTTTCAGACAGAGAGAAGAGTGATCCCATTAGTGTGAAGTGATTTCTGGGAGCCCCCTTGACCTCTCTTCCTCCTTTCCTCCCACCCACCCACACACACACACACACACACACAAAGATACACTCAATATAGCCACCAGTCATTTACAGTATCCTGTGACCGTATTTGGCGAGTTTCTGACGCTGAGTTAGCTGCGCGGAAAGCAACCCGGAGGTTACAGCGGGCACTTGTTCAAAACCAAACTTTGTAGCCATTTATACTTATGCTTAGACGGCAGTCGTTTCTACTGCGAGAGTAAAGATTAAGCGCCCAGACCGCACGAAGTTATCACGGACACACGCCGTACTTTGTACTCTGTGCGTTAACATTTGTCCTCATTCTTTTCCATAGTTTCTGCATTTTGGTGAGTCTGAAGAAAGCCAATGGAATGTTGGTTATGTCGTCTGCAAGGGTTTGTTGAGGATACCCTGCCGGGGGTCCTGATATAGTCCGGGTCATAGTTACACAGCTTTCCAAATCTGAATGGAATGTCGGCTGAGAGGGAGGAGGAGGGGGGGCACCTATGACCAGGCACGAGATGACCGTTACTAATGCGCACCTTTAAACATAGAAATTGGGTGTCAATCTTCATTTTCCATCAAATAGCTCTGGACATCGACATCGGAATGGACGTTCCCGAAACGGGCTACACAGTTTTGTGAGAACAATGCCTAATACTTCAATATAACGACTTCGATATAAGGACTGAGAAAGCTTAGAACAACTAGATGCTGTTCGTTCGGAACTCACAGAACCCCGTCAACCAATTCACGTATTGCCTGAATAATTGAGAGGTCCTTACAGTCTTACACCTCATCTATAACGGCAAATACAAAACCAATAGCCTGCCAAACAACGGCGAGAATCACCCATCTACCTAGGTAGCCTAGCCTTTACTCGGGAACACATAACAACCACCCAAAGATTTTTTAAAGACACCGCTTGTAAGATGTAGAAAGGTGCACGCTATGCTATTTTGTTGGAGCGCAAAACCCACTGAATAAGTAGCCTACCACGGCCATTTCCAACGCGTTTGCCCAGTTCAATTACCATTTTCTCGGTCTATAACTTCTGCTTTCCTCATTAAAGTTTAAAGCGTAACACCTTTTCAAAGACTATACAATCGGTAGAAATAAACTATGAAAATGCTATCGATTGTCACATCATTAAGGCGTTGAACCTCATAACAGTTAGAAGTCAGCGGTTCACATTCTTCAGGGGTTATCCCGGCTCATGAGCTCTCTTGCTTGCCGCTCTCAATGACAACGAGAGCGACTCCACAACAAATATAAAGCCACACTTCCAAAGGCATATGTAAAAATACGCACACGCACACGCAATAGACCTTAATAACTCACTTGTTTTTTGCATTAGCATACAGGCGATTGAAAACTCATCCAAAAAAAGACAAGACCTTCGAGTTGAATAGTTCGGTTGTTCCCCCTCTGTAAGACTTGGGCAGACTGCTTGTGTTACAGGCAGCCAGCGCAACTTACTGATGTCACCAGGAGGGAGGAGACTGCCAGGGAACGACGGCCTCGCATCTGTCATTTGTAGCCTACTATACCGAGCTTTACGTTTCAATTGACATTTGAATTTAATTTGTTTATATTGCATCCGGCTTTTATAAGGGTGTGCACTTTAATTAACAGATGTTTTTCGGGTTTGAAAGCAGTCTCTCTCTCTCTCTCACACACACACACACACACAGTGGCGGGGAGGCCCACATCGCATTAAATTGAAAAACAAACAAGTCCAACGATGTTTACAAACAGGCGCACTGTAACACAATGAGAGATTGTTCTTTATAAACATCTCACTGCGTAGCCAAGCCAGCCAACAACAGATTACTGATGTGTGAAATGGCGTGAAAGCAAGTGTACATCACGCTTCAGCTCAAGGAGAAGGCCTAGATGTGTCTCACAACAAGCTGACGCAGGCGCTGTTTGAACACAGAGGGGTTTGTTTTTCTTTCTCCTTTCTCCCCATTGACGGACGCCTGATGAGATACTTCAGTCACGACGCCAGGGAGAATCTTAGGTTGAAGAGGTAGAGAGAACCATGGGAAACTGAAAGGCTGTCATCTTAAAACAACAGCGCGGAGCTAGACATCACGACAGGTCTTTCTCTTTCAATATTCCAAACAGGCTTGCGGCAAGACAACACAACTCAGCGTTTTCCCCCAGATGATAGCTGGCATGATAGCGCTACTCAACCCAAATGACAGCCAGGATCAAACGGAAATGTTGTTCTCGGGCCTAACAGCGTTTCTATTTTTTGATGGCGAGTTTATGAATGTGTAAATTGAATTGGTTGAAATGCAAAGGCAAGCTGATAGACAAACATCTTTACGCACGAGTAGATGCCATTGCGCCTCATTAGGTCCATGGGGCTTGTGTGGTGAGCTATTTATGTGGCGGGCTCTTTCCACCGTGGGAGACGAGAAGCACAGATCTGGGAGAAGTGAGGAGCCAAATGATCAAGAGCCGCGCTGTTTGCGGTGAAGCATTAGCACACACACACACACACACACACACACACACACACACACAAACAAGTCATTATGGGAATGGGGGCCACATACACAATTTTCACACTTACAACACACACACACATACACACACACACAGAAGGGGACATTCACTCTCTCTCACAAATGTATACAGAGAGAGAGGGAGAGAGAAGGTGAAAGAGAGAGAGAGAGGATGGTATTTAAATAAGTTTGTTCAATTAGGTGGAATAAACCTAAAGCATCCCCCCACACACAGTGGATTAGCCACCTCTCCTATTCATAAATCTGTCCTGTAATGCTAAAACCAGAGAGCGTGAATTGTTTCAGATAACAGAGCAGATATTCCCTGATGTGACAGTGTTGACAATGTGTCAATGAATGAAAATGAAATTAGAACAGAGAGAAGCTTATTGTGATAACATCAACAAACAAATGAATAGGACAGCCCATGAGAGAGGGGGGGGGGGGGGGGGGGCAGTCAGCTCCACGTCTGCCCTGCTGATGTGAACCCGAAAGTAAACAACAGAGTGCACTTTCTAATTTTGGCCCTTTCTTTAAAATTCACCACCACAGTTCTTCTAGCCCCTGCGAATGTTAGCATCACTGCCACAAATAGGCATTTTTGTCCTGTGGGATCGCGTGGTCGTATCTCGGGGCTATATTTTTGTCCTGTGGGATCGCGTGGTCGTATCTCGGGGCTATATTTTTGTCCTGTGGGATCGCGTGGTCATATCTCGGGGCTTTATTTTTGTCCTGTGGGATCGCGTGGTCATATCTCGGGGCTATATTTTGGAGACTCAAGGTTACACAGGCCACGTCTGAGTCAGAGGTTGCTGTCTAAGTTGGGAGGAATGTGGACAGAGCCGGGCCCTGCTGCCGAAGCACATTCATTTCCTTACTGGGCGCTTTTGTCTCGCTCCCAGACTCCTAACAAACCGTACCGGAGAGGATCTCTCACCTGGAAGATGGAAACATAATGACCGCAGACGATAAACAGCGAGCAGACAGGAGTATGTAAACCGTTTCACTGTCGCGTTTGGAAGAGGATGACCCCATTTTTAGCTGTTTTTATTCCGCAGGAATGGTGTTGTCTGGTTTAACAGTCTAGATGTTTAATGTTATTTTTAAATACCACCAAAGGCTGACATTGTAGGATGATTTAAGAAACAATCCCTGTTTGAGTGACCTCAGTGACTCAGTGAGTCATATGTTCACCCTCTCTCACTCTCTCTCTTTCTCTCTCTCTCACTCTCTCTCTGTGTTTGTGTGTGTTCACGCCCATTTGAAGACAATGAGTGAGCAGAAATGAACTCTCTTACAGTAAAGTAATATCAGCTTCAGGAGGTCTGTCAACACCAGAGGCCAGCTGGAGTGACCAAGAGACGTAGTAGACACGAGCACATGAGAGAGAGAGACAGAGAGAGAGAGAGAGAAAAGACTGGCCCACAAATTAGACAGCCAAGACGAGCAATTAACAGCTTAAACAGACATGGGCATAACCACAGCACCGAGACAAGTGCATTAAAGAAGCCAATGGAGGAGTGGAGCTGTTTAAGAGGAGGCCTGCATGCGGCTTAAGACCATGTGGCGGGCAGATGAGACGAGACTGGGGCGCTCTGCCAGGCCCAGACAAAAACACTGGCCAGAGAGGCCAGCTCAGGTTTCAGGAGGGTGAAAGAGAGGGAATGGCCATTAGGGCTGCGACGGGCGCGCGTCGTGGTGCCTGGGCACCATTTAAATCCGGGAGAGGAGGAGGAGAGGCAGGCAGCTGCCAGGCACAGGCTGATTTATAGTGCCGCCGCCAGCCAACCATTTCATTCTGACCTGTCAGAAGGCCCAGGCCAAATGATGGATGCTAGTGACGACCAACAGGGAGACTTGTCTCACTACTGTTTGGGAGACAGCGCCATCTCTTGTTGAACAATGATTGACCCCCCCCATAAAAAAATGCAAATGGCTCTTATCCCAGATTTTGTGTGCTTCAGCCTTGACCTGGTTGTCTGTGTGTTTGCTTCTCTATTCATGCAGAGATAGAGCTCTGTTGACACACCATTGATCCTCTGTCATGGCATTTCAGGGTAATTAATCCCCTGCGCCCCCTGGAGATAACAATGATGTACACAGTCTCCAACATGCTGTTTTATGATAGACACACACACACACACATGCACACACATGCACACACATAATGTTAAAAGTCATAGTCATAATCATAGTCATAATGTTAAATCGTAGTCATAATGTTAAAAGTACATATTTAGAGCCACAAAAATATAGAAAAGTAAAAATAAATGTGTGATAGTTTGTGTGTGTTCCAAAGTTGAAATTTGGCTTTTCTTGCCTGCTTTTGGATGCATGTCTTGACTCTTTTACGTAAAGAGCACTGTCATACGCATTTCCCCCTGCTGTCCTTTTCTTTAATTTGCTCTGTGGCAAGGCCAGAACACACACACACACACACACACACACACACACACACACACACACACACATACACACACACACACACACACACACACACACACACACACACACACACACACACACACACACACAACACACACACAAACACATGCTTGCACACACACACACACACACACACACACACACACACATACACACATGCACAAACACACACACAGACAGACACATACACACACACACACACACACAAGCTTGCACACACACACACACACACACACACACACACACACACACACACACACACACACACACACACACACACACACACACTTAAAAAACATTTCAGGTTGATCAGTATTCCTTCAGAGCTATGAGGGAGTATACCAGACCCTCCCGGCAGGCTTTTAGTCTGAGACTTCGCTTCCGTACGCATTAGATGAGTTCGCAGACCTAACCACTTTGCAGTTGGTGTATGGGCTGGTCAATTAAGGCTAAGGCCGCCGTTGAACCAGAAGCTGTTTCAAAGTGCTTCTGACTGAATTTAGTGACATCTCCCTCAAGCCTGTGTTCATATAGAAACCGCTAACCAGCACCATCTATTTGATGTAATGAACTCTGTGGTGAGACAACGACTTATATGAGTGTAATTACTGTCGGTAAATCAATAGTTAGCTCTCATATTTTGCCTCCGTTGATAACCATTTGCTTCTCTGATGAAATTGCAACCGTGCATCATCCATGGTGGTACCCCACTCTCATTAATGTTTCACAGATGATAAAATTACATTGGGGCTTTGATAGAGAGAGAGAGAGAGAGAGAGAGAGAGAGAGACTCAGAAGAATTAGCACCAGCTGAAAAACAGACGCTTCATACGGTTTGCTGAATACCTCAGGAGGATGGAGTCTATTTACAACACATATGCTGCACACAAGGAGGGTCTCTGGGTGGTTTTACGTGTGAATCTGTCTCACAAAGTAAAGCGAGGCATGAATAAATATAAGAGTGGGCAACAGCTTGGCGCAGCCTCTGGCACTGAGCTGTTCAATACACGCTGATTGGAGGAGGTGCAATCGACCTGAGAAGATCTATACAGGTACGAACGAGCCGCCTTGAAGATACTGAATCTCTTCTCTCAGCTGTTGGCCCATTCAGTGGAAAGGGGCCTCGGAGACGCTCTGCAAAGCGGTCTAAATGAAGACTTTTATTTCTTAAGGCAGGGTCTGTACGATGCTTTCAGTGAGAGCAACTTACCGTAGAGGGACCACAGACTCATGCCAATGACGTTTTATAATGTAGATATCTTTAAGGCACTTTAGTGGGCAAGAGTAGTGTGGAAATGGTAGGCTAGCACTGGTTTGTTTACATTTAGTTTATCTGCGCCTAACCGCAAATAGCACTAGCAGCAGAATGAAGCCAGTGTGTTAGTTGACAATGGGTTATCGTGACTGTATGTGTTGTAGTGCAACTTCAGTCCACACAGACACAACACAAAGTGATCCAACAGGACTCAGCAGTTGGGATCGCAGTGTGTGTTTTAAAGTTGGCTATGTGTGTTTTTACCTGTAGAAGTATTGCAGGTGCTCCCAAATTCTCTGTATCTGTGTGTACATATCCCCTGAGAATCATACCCATGGCCTGGGTCACGTTAGGGCCTTGTTCTATACCAACTGCATGGCAGAATTTCTTGAATTTCCCCTTGGGATCAATAAAGTATCTATCTATCTATCTATCTATCTATCTCAGGGAAGCATAGACGATGCATTCACTGTGTGGGCGCAACATTCACTTATTTGACTATATGTATAGTTCCTCACAGTGGAAAAACCTGGTCCTTTATCCAGAATTTACTTTAAGCCAGGGAAGGTGGTCTCTTTATGTGATCATTGTGAAGAGACAATGGAGATCCTGGGGTAATATTTGCGAAGTGATAACACTCAGTAGTGGCCCTGAAATTGAGACGGGGGGGATGATGCAGGAGAAGTGAATGTGAGATATTTCAACGAAAAAAATACTCCGAAGGCGATAAACTCTGAACAGGGTAAGCATTAAGCAAGGCCTGGGAGTCATGCAGCTGGAATTCCATCCAAACACAGCTTTGATAAGAAACGAGAGTACGAAAAGTTTTGTTGAGAGGGTGAAGATAAGAAATCAGACTTTCTGTACAGTTTTCATTTTTGTTGATCTGTCTTTTATTTTGGATACAGCGTTTGTGATGAGGTGCAAACAAACAGTGCATGCATACCGTTCTTAAACTGAGATACCGATACCATCCAGATTGCTGTTGTTAGTAATCTCTACTGTCGACCACGTTGCACCGACATAAACGGGGAGCGTTATGAGGAACGCATCAGTGGCTTCCTCATTGCCTCGGGGGACTCTTTTGGATGCTAATTCTGCACCTCGATACCTGCACACACACACACACACACACACACACACACGCACACACACACACACACACACACACACAACAAAGCAGAGCCACTGAGCCTGAGAATGGCACCAACAATTAGCCACAAACAGATGCTGATGTCCCACTGCGCCACACTGTGTGTGTGTGTGTGTGTGTGTGTGTGTGTGTGTGTGTGTGTGTGTGTGGCTCAGCCAGCTCTTCTCAGTTGTGTGTGCGCATTTGTGTGAAAACAAATGTGTAATTGAGTGTGTGTGTTTGAGGAAGACAAAGAATGTCTGTGTGTGTGTGTGTGTGTGTGTGTGCGTGTGCAACACATTCAGAGAAAACAATAGAGGACTGAGTGGCCGGATAAACTCAGCACAAACAAACAGAAAGCCGCAGATCGGCTGAGGTTGCCAGATGACACCTCAGAGTTCTGTTCCGTTGGATGGAGCGCGTTAGTGGAGCGTCTGATTGTTTGCCATCGCCTTGTTAGGCATGCCACTGGAGCTTTATACAAAACCGTAAATCTGAGCCTGTGGTCACATCGCTAAAGTTTCCTTTTCTTTCATCATCCTTCTTTCTCCCCCCTCTCTCTTTCTTCCCCCCCCCTCTCTCTCTCTCACTGATGTCTGACGGTGTCATTTACTGAAGTGTTGCTGGGTAAAAAAAAAACAAATTTTTTTCTCTGGAGTGAGTTTCTGAGGACGAAGAATCAGCTGCTAATAAAACCAATTTAACTGGTTTAGTTCGCACCCTCTGTGAGTCACATGATGTTCATAAGCATCGTGGGATACGCCGCCAGGCCGCAAATGTGCATAAACAGTCCAGCAGAGCGCACCGCTTATAGAAATGTCATCACATGCTCGGTGGAAATAAAGCATTCAACATGTTTCACATTCCAGGTCACGCACAGATTCTTTGCTGCTCTCGCCCGGCCTGCAGGAAATATTTATTTCATTATAGAGGGTCTGAAGAGAAAACCTGACTTATCTCTGACTGCCTCAACCCCCCTCTCTCTACCTCCTTTTCTCTCTCTCCCTCTCTCTCCCTGCCGCATCTCTCTCTCACCCTCACTCCCCTTTTCTTTCCTACTCACTTACTCCTCTCTGCTCTCTCTTCACCTCTCTCTCCCTCACTCCCCCTCCTTTCTTACTTACACTCTCCCTCCTCCTCTCTGTACTCCCTCCATCACTTTCTTCCTCTCCCATGTCTCTATACTCCCTCTCTTCCCCCTCTACTCTCTGCCTTGCTCTCAGAAAGAATTCCTCTTGCTATAAATATGAAATAGTTTTCCGTTCTTAACATTAAGTGCACTGCTACTTGTCTGTGTGTGTATGTGTGTGTGTGTGTGTGTGTGTGTGTGTATGTGTGTGTGTGTGTGTGTGTGTGTGTGTGTGTGTGTATGTGTGTGTGTGTAAGTATATGTATGTGTGTGCCTACCCTGGTCATGTTGCCATAGCAACATGTGTCAAGTCGACAGATCAGAAGGCTAGGAGCATGAGTGAGTTGAGTGGGAGATGGGTGAGGGGTAATGCTCTCCTTTCTGTTCGGGGAAGAGGGCCCGCCTCGCTAGCTAGCATGGTTTGCTCTGTACTGGTCTGCACAGCTAGCAATGTGCTCTGAACGGGTCTGCAGCTAGTAGAATGCAAAATACAGGGAACACATCATCTGTCCTTCTGTGAGTGTGTGTCTGTGTGTGCGCACGTGTTAGTCTGTCAGTGTGTGTGTGTGTGTGTGTGTGTGTGTGTGTGTGTGTGTGTGTGTGTGTGTGTGTATGTGTGTGTGTATGTTTGTTTGTGTGTGTGGTGTGTGTGTGTGTGTGTGTGTGTGTGTGTGAAAGAAGAGAGAGAGAGTGAGAGGAGGGAGGGACGGTAAATAGATAGATAGACTGATAGAAAGACAGAGGTAGAGGAAGGGTAAGCAGCAGGTCGTAGAAACTAATTACGCTGAGTGTTATAATGTTACACACAGCTTGCAGTGTTAGAAGCCTGGCTTGAGCCCTCCACAAAGACCACCATGGTAGTCAGAAGGTGACTGGGGTGAAGAGTCCATCTGATAGCTCTCAACTTTCGGAGGTTTCGGTCCCTCTGTGTGGGGGCACATGACTGACATGCAGCGCCTCAGCTGTGGTTTCGGTGTTCTCCCTTTTCAAACAGGCACGTCAGTGAGAGCCAATCCCGTGTCAAGGACCCGATCCTGCCCCTGCACACATGCTACTTTCCCAAGCCGGCAGTGAGTAATGTGTTATCATAGCAAGAGGTCAGCTGGACAGACCAGGCTTTGTTTGCCGTTCCTGGATCGGATTCTCCGCAGCCGTTCCACTGCTCTCGGAGTGCAGGGAGAGAAAGCATTCCCAGGTCAGATCAGATCAGATGAGCTATCCGCATGCAGACTCCTAGGATTTTCGGTTCTAAAAAGAGTTCTACATTCCTGACGGAGCACAACTAGTTTATTGATTGTCCACTCTTCAGGATTTTTTGAACATGAAAGT
>NC_055979.1:9989975-10002475 GCF_018492685.1 Alosa sapidissima | reverse complement strand
ACTCAAAGAGTCCTCAGTTGTTCAGTGTAGGGGTTTCCTCTGTGGGATAACCTCAGGTTATCCCAGACCTATGGAAGGGTTATCTCGGGTGGAGTTGCTGTAAGGTGTCTCTGATTCATGTTTTAAATTCATATTCTCTCAGTTTAATAATTCATCAAACCATTTCCCCCTCTCCGTGGACTCAACTCAATAAATTGCAGTCATGTTCCGGTGATTCTGCAAATAGAATTAGGAACATGTGTCTGAAAGGTAGTCATGTTCTGGCGATTCCATAAGTGGAATTTGGAATGTGTGTGTGTGAAACGCAGTCATGTTCCGCCAATTCTGTGAGTAGAATGTGTGTCTTGCAGTCATGTTCTGGTGATTCTACAAGTAGAATTTGGAACGTATGTCTGTGAATCGCAGTCATGTTCCACCCAGAGCTTTCTCTAGTGCTCTGGTTCTGTAAGTATAATTTGGAATGTGTGTTTGAATTGCAGCCATGTTCTGGTCATTCCGTAAGTAGTATTTGGAACATATGTCTGAATCGCAGCCATATTCTGGCCATTCCATGAAGACTGGAACGTCTATTTGGAACGTGTCTCATTGACAGTCATGTGTCACCTATTCTGCGAGTAAAAAATTTGGAACGTGAGAGTACGGCTCACCCCTGTCTGGCCTCTCCTGGCCCGTAGCTCTGCCTCTGTCCTAGACTGCAGTGGGTATGGACCCTTTCATCAATAAAAACAAAAACAATGCTTGAACATTCTATTTGGGCCCCAATCTACTTCCTCTGCATTAAGATAACATATGGAATGTTAAAAAGGAAGTCTTGTGGGGCCAACTATGATGCTGATAATGGAACTCTCCTGAAAGGGTCCATAATCCCTCAGTGCAGTGGCCAGGAATTAGCCCGCTCAATCACTGCTCTGCGACTCGTTGTTTTTGTTTTCAACTGTGGACGTGAGGGGAATGACTACCAGCAGTGTTTGGCAGTGACGAGAGCCCTGGATAAAGGGATTAGGCTGAACGGTTTCTTTGGCCAGCCCACTGACCCAAACACACAAGCAGCCTGCCGAGTGGCTATTTACTCCCCCGCAGTCGTAGGCCTCCACTCGGAAGACGGGACGGACAGGACAGGAGAGGAGAGGACAGGAGAGGACAACGTCACTCCGCTCAGACGCGAGCTGAGTTGACACAAACTGAGTTAAAGCGATCGCCAGGTGGAGCCGGGAACTGCCTTTAGCCCTCACTGCCAACAACATGGCAGGCACGGCGGTTTATCGGCAGAGCGTGTTAATCCTGCTTAATCCGGAATAATTAGTGCAAGGACTTCTTTCCTCGTTTGTTGGCTCCTTAACTTCACTTGTCTTACACCATTGTTGAGCCTGGGAAGTCTGCATGAATAAAGCGTACTGAGACGTAACCTCAAAAACTAAAGACACTTTTAGCCGTGTTGTTGATACACATATTAGGTCAACACACAAGCCCTGGTGTCCTCTAACTAGGCCAGTAGGCGGTTGCTGTCATATGATTGCACTTTTATATCTGTGTGTGTGTGTGTCTATATGTGTGTCATTGTGCCTGTGTATGGGGTGTATTTTTGTGTGCGTGTGTGTGTGTGTGTTTGTGTGAGAGAGATAGAGAGAGAGAGAGAGAGAGAGAGATTGTGTCTGTGTGTTACTGTGCCTGTGTATGTGTTTATTTTTGTGTATGTGTGTTTGTGTGTATGTGTGAGTGTGTGTGTGTGTGTGTGTGTGTGTGTGTGTGTGTGTGTGTGTGTGTGTGTCTCACTGAGTGACACATGAGCATATGTGTCAGTCTCTCCATTGGGGGATAAATTCTTGATCTCTGCTTCTTAGGTTGGTCGAGGCAGTGGGAAGGGAATTCATCCCTGCCTCATTCCTTCACCCTCTCCCGGTGTGACGGCAGATAGGGGAGCTGGCAGCAAGGTGACATGCCTGCGGGGCAGGGGGGGCTCGAGTGGTGGGTTTGGAGAGGCAAGGTAAAGTCAGAGACTGACCTCCACAGATGGGGGGTGGTGAGAGTGTGGTGGGGTATGGTGAGGGGGGTGGATACAGGTACAGTCAGAGACCGATCCCCGTTGACGTGTGTGGGGTGGGGGGGGGGGGGGGGGGGGGGGCGGCGAGCAGACCTCCACAGATGGGGGGGGGGGGGTTCTGGGAGTAGAGTGGAGGTAGAGTCAGGGACAGCCCTCCACAGAAGCATCGTCCCTCCCTGGTGAACGCACTGGACTGATCAAGCCCGAGTCTGAGCTGTGTGTCGATCTGGCGCGGGGCACGAGAGGCCACCGCTCAAATGAAAGCGGCGTCCCAGGCCCTCCCTGCAGCACGCACAGGGATGATGTGATCAAAGAGGAGAGTCTGACGCCATCCTTCACCTTGGATACGGTCACTCTCTCTGGGGAGAAGCCTGTGCTGGAGGGCATGCCAGCTGGCGGTCACGAACCACACTCTGGGGATAACCAGCACCGCTGAATGAGTTCATGTAAAGGCAATGCTTCATATGTAATCCTCCCATCCATGTAGGTCTGTGAGGCCTCGGCTTCCAGGCGACTGTTTATTGATGTTTGCATGGCTAGGACAATCCGTTCTAGGGACAGTATAATTATCTGGACAGTGATTTGAGATGGGCAGTGTATATTTAACATGCGGAGTCCCATGGAGGTGGTCATTTCATTTAGGCACAGGCCAGCAGGCTGCCCATGTTGGTTGTGTAGACTCGGTTGCGGGACTCCTTTCGCCTTGGCTGTACGTGGAGCAAGCACATGATTCAGGGCTGTGTTTGTATTACAGGCTGGAGTCCAGCAGCTGCAACCACATCTCTGAGATGTTGGTATTCAGTGTGTCAGGAATCTAACCACTGAGAGGGGGAGAGAAAGAGAGGGAGAGAGAAAGAGAGTCAAAGAAAGGCAAACAAGAGAATAAGAGAGAGAGTTTAATAACGACAAACAAGAGAATGAGAGAGAGAGAAGGAAAGAGAAAATAAATACAAGTAGAAAGAGACTACAGAGAAAGTAAGATGATACTGTACAGACTCTCTTTTACTCATTCATTCACACACACTCTCTTTTTTTTTCTCTCTCTCCCTCTCTCAAACACACATGCACACACACACACACACACACACACACACACACACACACACACGGTTTTGAATGACTGACTGGTTCAGACAGACTTGAGCCTGAGGCTCTGAGGGATTTTCCCATAATCCCTTTCACCAGGTCGCCTGGCGCAGGGTGAGACTCTGCATGATAAACACACACACACACACACACACACACACACACACACACACACACACAGACGCACACGCACACGCACACGCACACGCACACGCACACGCACACGCACACACACACACATACACACACGGTTGGTTCATCTTGACTGACTGTCCAAATAGTCCTACTATAGGCCACGCTGCCTTTACAGTAGCCTACAAACACAAAGACATGCTGGGTAACGGACACCTGGCATACTTTCACAGAATGGCAATATTATGCCATCTTAGCCTATTTTCATAGCAGGGACTTATACTGTATATAGAAAGAACCCAACAATACATCGAAGAAATGTGTGTGTGTGTGTGTGTGTGTGTGTGTGTGTGTGTGTGTATGTGTGAGTGTGTTTGTAAGTGAGTGTGTGAGTGTGAGTGTGTGTGTGTGTGTGTGTGGGCTCCCTGTAAATCAAAGCCAGGATTGAGTTTGGCTTTGTTGGTGTTGTTGGTGTTGTTGTTGTTGTTGTGTGTGCATATGTGTACATGTGTGTGTGTAAGTGTGTGTGTGTGTATATGTGTGTGTGTGTGTGTGTGTGTGTGTTTGTGAGTGTGTGTTTGTAAGTGAGTGTGTGTGTGTGTGTGTGTGTTTTCTGTATCCACAGGTAGAACTCTGCGTCTCTCCCTGCTGTTCTCTCCTGCTGCTTTTAAACTGCTCCTTTCTCCCTGCAGAGCTCGGCTGGCTTCACCTACTCACACCAGCCCCAGAGCAATGTTTGCTCTCACCAGAGACGGTTGATAAAGGATCTTTGCTCTCACCATGCAAATACTTGGCTGTGCTTACACTGTGAAAATGACCTGTGACATCCCATCTCTTTTTTTAGTGGGTATAGTCACCTGTGCTTTCTGGTGGTGATTTATTGTATTTATGCTGTAGGAGCAAATTATCACCTGGTCCCTGAATATGGCATTGTCTACATGATTGGATTCAATTATGTAAAAATTGTTACACACTAACTAATCTGGCCTAGTTGTCATGTCATTCCCGATAAGATGAATGTTCCTTTATTTAGCAAGACTTTGGTCTCTGATTCGTACAACTGTTGCCATCTAGTGGCTATCTTTGGCAATCAAAGGGCAAAGCAAATATAGTCTAATGATGGCACAGACAAATGTACAAATAACAATGTCCTGTTCACCATCAACATTCACTGACATGTTCACCGACAGCAGATGTAAATGTCAGATGTAAATGTTTGTTTTATTTAGCATTTGAGAAGGAATTCTGAGCTCATTTGAAGCGAGTTTGGCGAGACCTCAGTGCAGACATTTAATTTCATGGGTGACTGCCTTGTCTCAACCCGATGCACAACTCTCTGCATATGAGTTTGAGAAATGTACCGATACTCGAAAAAAAAGAAAAATGTGATGCATGTAGTGTGAGTAAACTTTATAAGTCACCAGCTCTTTCAGGCAAGATGGGAAAAGGATTCACTGGTTCCTGAAGTTGTCAGTCGTGGATACATAGGCCTACTGTAATATTTTTCCTCTCAAATTTCAAAATGTTGCTCCGTTTGTGTCATTATTGTGCAGACTGTAACAATACAAAAATAGTAGGCTAGTATTCTAGTATAGATCATCACTGAGATGAATCTAATGAATTTTAATTAAATGAAAGCTGGAGAGGAGAGATGTGTCTCTATCGCCATCTGCTGGAGAAAACGAGGTGGTGCTGTATCAAACTTGAGACTGATTTCCACCTAGCCTACAGCATACGGAAAACAGTGACCAAATGACATGAACCAGTGACAGTGCATCCTTTTTCATAATGGTAAATTATTACATGGCCTGTTATGATGATGGCGAAGATTATTTCAGTATTGTTGACCATATCCTCCTTGATGACCATATCCTCCTCTTAATGACCCTAAAGATTATCTATACGTTTCCCTAAACAGCCTGCAACACTAATGCACATAATGTTTCTTCTTCTGCAGATTTCAGCCTTTGACTGAACAGTCAACTATACTTAGGAACACACTTAGGAACACTAAATGGCTACATGTTAAATGACTAGGCCGATGCAATAAACTGGAATACATTTCTTTTGGTTCCTCTTACAAGAAAAAGGGTATTGTGTTTCAAATGCTTAACACTGTAACAAGGTAATATATTCTTGCTTGTAGGCATTCTGTGCCTTAACAACCAACATGCATTATGCTGATTTAGGCATTGATGTAAGTGTTTCAAACATAGCAATCATTCAATGTAAAATTATTTCTTAATAAATCCCGTCTCTCTCTCTCTTTCTCTTTCTCTTTCTCTCTCTCTCTCCCTCTGTGAGCCAGTCACCGATAACATTTGAGCTCACTTGGGAAACATTCCTTGGATTGTACTGTAGCTCTGAGTAGCCTTTAGGCTGGTGCCAGCGAGTGCATAAAGGCTGAAAGGAGCAGCCCTTACTGGGGGGCCTCTGTCTGGGGTGGCGGGCTGTCCTCACATGCCCTCTCCCGGGGCCACTGTGCCCCCCCCCCTACGCCCGCAGGGGTTGGGGGTTGTGTATGTGTGTGTGTGTGTGTGGGGGGGGGGGGGATCAGACTAGACTGGAGGATTCCTGGAAGTGCTTTAGGATGATGACACAGACGGAGCTTAAAGAGAGACACAGAATGATGAGAGGAAAGAGAGAACGAGAGAGAGAGAGAGAGAGAGAGAGCGCATGAGAGAGAGAGAGCGTGAGAGAGAGAGAGAGTGATATAAAAAGAGTAAATATTGGATGGAGATGGGTGGGGGGGTGGGGGCAGACAGTGAGTGAGAGATAAAGAGGATAATGTAAAAAATAGAAGAGAGAAATAAAGAAAGAAAGAAAGAAAGAAAGAAAGAAAGAAAGAAAGAAAAAGAGAACAGTGAAATAGAGAAGGAATGCCCTGACAGAGGGAGCCGAGGCTGTAATAAAATAAAGCGAGTGATGGGCATAAATCAGGCCGGTCCAATGGAAGTGTCCAGCACCTGAAGCAGACCTCTCAGCCCCATCACAGGCAGAGGAGGACGGGCGAGCTGCCATCCAATCAGACGGTGCCTGGTGCAGAGTCTGTGGCCAAGATCCAGAGGGTGAGTCAGCCGCCTGGCACACCTTTCCAGCGCAGCGAGAGACGGGGACGCGCCGCCGTGCTGACGGGCCGTGACCCGTCTCCATGGAAACGTGATCTCTTTGAGCCCCGCGGTTGCAGGGGGTTTGGCAGTGAGAGAGCGCGAGGTGAGAGAAAGAAGGAGAGACAGGCTTCTCACTCAGGTGTAGTCTTTAGCATGGAAACACACACACACACACACACACAGATATACGTACACATGCAGACACGCACACACCTGCATACACATGCACACATACACACACACACACATGCACAGAGATATACACACATGCAGAGAGACACACACACTCACTCACTCACTTTCATACACACACACATACACACACACACACACACACACACACACACACACACACACACACACACACACACACACACATACAAACACATACAAACACACACACACACACACACGCATACACAATATCATGCTTGATGTGGAAATGTTGATGATGCTAATGAATTTGTAAATAGAAGCAGAACCAATCAGTGTATGTTTGTGAGAGAGAGAAAAGAGAGAGAGAAAAGAGAGAGATAGAGAGAACTGCTAACTGCCAGCAACACCACCATCCTGCAATAAATGTGTTTACATATAGTTTTGATCCTTCCACACATAGTTCTGCATTAGCACTTGTGTTCAGTAGCTAGGAGTGACACATGACTAGGGGTGATAACACCCTAGCAGAAAGTCAGGCAGAAGGATCAAACCAATCAGCATGCACCAACATCTCTCTAGTGATCAGGTCATCATGATTGGGTGGTATTATAATTGGGTGATCCGGTAATAACAGTCCTCCAATTTTAAAAAGAAAACCAAAGATGAGACCTTCAAAATATTCTTATACATTCCATTTTGATCATTCTTTTAACATTCTCTTTCTTTCTTTCTTCCTTCCTTTCTTTCTCTCTCTCTTTGTGGGCTTGAAGGGATGACTCTAACTCTGCTCCTCTGCTCCCTCCCTGAGCTAGTCAATGGCAGCATGTGACAGGGCGTGTCTGGCTACGCAGCATAAAGCCGGGGTTGTTTGTTGGTGTAGTATCCCAGCATCCTTCGCTCCCACTCATCATATGTCTCTAACAAAGGATGCAGATTCACTGTCCCCTACAACAACAATGCCACTCTTCTTCCCTTTAGAAGACACTGAATCAAATGGCTTCAGGTTAAAGAGACAGGAGAGAATAGATCAAGGCAAAACTTTGGTTGAAACCCCCACCTCATGCATGTTTCATTCATCATTTCATTCTTTTTTTGAGTTTCTGCCTATGGAATGAATAACCTTCATAGGTTCACAGCTGAAGTATAGACCCTTTCAACAATAACAACAAAAACAATGCTTGAACGTTCTATTTGGGCCCCAATCTACTTCCTCTGCATTAAGATAACATATGGAGTGTTAAAAAGGAAGTCTTGTGGGGCCAACTATGATGCTGATAATGGAACTCTCTTGAAAGGGTCCATATCTGCCTTCAGATATATATGCCAAACACACTCTGTCACTTAGCAGTCACCCACTCCTGTTCTGTCATATCCTTGAATTTCTTTTCTAAAGAGATAACAGAGAAAGGAGAGAGAGAGAGAAAATGAGAGAGGGAGAGAGTAAGAGAGAGTCCAATGATGTATTATTGATTTGCCAGATGGTTTTTGACTGTCACATGACTGCAAGATACACCAATGCATTGCATTTACACACACAGGCCCACTGTCTCAGTGTCAACAACAGATTTGCTGTTGTCCTACGTATGTGAGATGGATTTACCAAGAGACAAAGAGGCATTTATCACTGCTGTAAAGAAAATAAATCACTTTCACTTCGTCCCTCCCTGACTGGAGTGAAAATCAGGGGCCCAAGAAGCAGAGGAAGAAAGAGGGGCACAAAAACCAGAGAAAGAATCTCTTTCTTCGTCTACCTCTTTGTTCACATTATTTTTTTGTTGTTGTTGTTACTCCTTCCTGCATCTCGAACACAACCACTGCATTTAAGTAAAAAAAAAAATCTGCATAATTCTCTGTGAAAATCTTTCCACTGCTTCATTTAACAACTTTAGAAACTGAACTGTGCAATGACAATGTCAAGCAAAACATGATCAATACCTTTTGACACACTCATACATTACGATGATCAATACTCTGTTTGTGAGTGTACGGAACTCATTTTTGGACCTGTCAGTACATCGATCATCTCATTCCAAAAGATGCCCACGTATCGATCGCCCACTGGGACCTGGTGAGGTGGCGGGCCTAGCATACAGTACAAGCTAGTGCGTTCGCATTTCAGAAAAAAATCTCCTGGAGCTGTTTAGCAGTCTGCTAGCAGCCAGTGCACACGTCTGGCCAACTGGGCAGGAGAAAAGCCATCTTCATTAACATGCACTGCCATCCATTTCCTCTCAAACGGCCCATTGTTGCAAAAAGGGGGTTGCCTGACAACCAAACGTTTGTTTGCATTGTGGCCACCAGCACTTGCTGAGAGATCAAAAGCGAGAGGCAAATGTACACAAATGCGGCTCTTTACGTTTAACCGGGCGAGCTATATAAATTGCACCCTGGGAATGATGAAGGGGCGTCGGGGGAGGAGAATGTAGGAATTCCACTTCAGTTGGCATTGTGGTGCCGATTTGAAATTCCCTTTTGGTTGATTAAGGCTGACTCACCTTTGGAGAAGAAATATCTCTCACTCGATTTAAACATGCCCTTAGGCTAGCAATACATTGGATTAAGGGATCAAGTTATTTTAACATACAGAAACTAAATTAGACTGTAAGAGTTATCGGGGGCTATCACATCGTATCAGAATGATCAAACAAAAGCTTTAAATACACACACACCCACCCACCCACCCACCCACACACACACACACACGCACACACACCAACATAAGATTAAACACATATGTCCCAGATTGTAGTCTGTAGTATGACAGGAGGGTGGCGTGCTCGTCAATAGCCTTCCTTGTGTGCCCGCGTAGTGGAGTGAGAGCGGGGTCAGGTGCCCATTGGCCAGGCTGCCAGACTGGCAGGACCCATGATGCCCAGGCTCTACCCCTCCATCACTGCCCTATAAAAGTCTGCCCCTGCCTCTCCCTCTACCCGCTGTCTGCTGCCCTCCCTCAACCCCTCGGCTCCACTCCTCTCTGCTGCGCCACACTGGTAAGTCAAGATGAGTTAGTATTCGGCCAAGGAATGTAATTAAACGGTCAGCTCTGTCCATAGTTAATGCACTGTCGGTAAACTTATGTGTTCTGCATTATGTATGTATTCTGCATTGATTCTGTACGTGCTCTGCATTGAATCTGTAAAGTACTTATGAATGGTTAATTCACATACAGAGACAGATTAGAAAGATAGATTAGATTAGACAATAACTTATTGTCAAGCGTGTCTGAAAGCTTTCTTGCATCCACAGCATAACAACTATCTTCAAATCACATAACACGTTCCAGTTGGGGTTGTGACATGGGCTATAATTGCCATTTAAAACAATTCATTGTTTCAGCTTGGACTCTTCACCATGAGTGACCTGGAGAATGCAATGGCAACCATCATCGAAGTTTTCCATAAGTACTCGGAGAAGGAGGGGGACAAGCACAAGCTGAAGAAAAGTGAGCTGAAAGACCTGATCAGCAACGAGTTCCCGTCCTTCTCAGAGGTGAGACACACACACACTCACAAACACACACACACACACACACACACACACACACACACACACACACACACACACACACACACACACACACACACACACACACATACATAAAGATACACACACAGATAAAGATACACCTAGACAACTTGACACACATGCACAGAAAAAAGAGGGGGGAAAAAGAGCGGAAACAAAGCTAATTCATTTGCTTATCCCCTCGTCTGTCGTCCGGCAGCAAGTGAAGGACCAGGCCACCTTGGACAGTCTCATGGAGAGTTTGGACGCGGACGGAGACTCCGAGTGCGACTTCCAGGAGTTTATGACTTTCATCACCATGGTTACTGTCTGTTGCCATGAGTTCTTTGAGCTGCACGAAGATGAATAAGGGTGACCTGGGAGAACACAGCGAAGATAGAACTCAAAGGGAATAGTTTTACGTGAGACAGAACATGTAATGTACGGCTTTCTTCTTCTCTCATTTCAACTTTGTCTGCATTATACTGTTTCTCTAAAGCAACATGCTCTGGTTCCTAGTATTTTGCTTAGTTCATTCTAGATGTAGATGAATTTGAGGTTTTTTGGTCCCTTAATTTATGAGTGTTTTTTTGATTGTTTGTTCATCATGACAATGAAATGACCTTAAAAACTGCTTCTTCAATCTAAGTTACAGCCCACCATCTTGTGACCATTCTCACATCCTGTGCAAATTCTCCACTGTGCACGTACAAGAAATTTGTATTGTATTGTTCGCTCCCAGTCAGTTTGGCTGACTGAAATGTACATTTCTATAAGAACGCGTTTCATTTGTCGTCGCCTTCAATTGGTTATTTCATTTTCAGTTTGTCACCTACACAACAAACGGATGGCCGTAAAAGAGTCTACAATATTCATCCCCATTACATCACACACACACACGCACACACACACACACACACACACACACACACACACACACACACACACACACACACACACACACACACAGTATTAATCCCCATTACCGACACAAGTCTGAGCATGGTGGGCTGGGACAGCCAAAGTTTTCATTCTGATGGTGAAGTCGGTCGCACTTTACTCCAATGGTCTCCTATAGACATTTACAGATGCTCCAACTTTTAAACAAACTATGTGTTGGGTTGGGTTTGGTTAAGGTGAAGTTCAACAATTGTTCAACAAGATGTTTTGTTGCGTCCGAGTATCTGTTAAGACTCTGTAGGCGGGCTGTACAAGTAAAGTGTTACTGTGAAGTCTGTGCTGCACTGAATGTATGTAGAAATCCATTCTGTTACGGAAAAACTGTCTGACATTGAGGGTATGACATCATCACTCCTAGCCACATTTGATTCCGTTTTGACACCTTTAAGAAGCCATATTGTCCAACATGTCACATTTCTGATTAAAACAACAACAACAAGATGACTACTTCAACCTGTACATAAATAAAACCTAAAAAAAAAGTTTTTCACATACAAATTTTCAAAGGCAATTATAGCTCATACATTTAACCAAATGTGTAGCAGAGAAAAAAATCAGTGTGTCCTCTAAAGAAACAGCGCAGCGCTGGCATTTGTTCTGCCCAATCTAAAGTCCAGAGTGCACTGCTCGGAATGCTGAATGACAAAAACATGAGATGAGGAAATGCTGCTATGTGTTGTGAAGATACTGAATAAACTCGTTGGCAGAATCGAGGCTCCCTCTCTTGTTTCCTTGTCCTGTTGGAAGCTTCCGGAAGAGAGACAGTAAGCCAACGGCACCATGAAGCCGGGGTGTCAATAGACCCAAAACTCTACTGGGCCACAGTCCAATGTAATGATAAAAATAATAATCTACTGCCAAAGAGACAACAGGAGTTAAAAACCTTAACTTATTTACAGGGACACAGCAGTTCAATACTGGGGCACGTGCCCCAGTAAAGCGGTCTAGTGATATCCGTGCTATGAAGGATTCCTGCGAGTGATAATGGACTCTTATCACTACATCCAGCTCTTAACTAGACAAAGTGGCCACAAATAATAATAACCTCACACACACACACACACACACACACACACACACACACAGTCCAATGTGGCCAGTTAATGCTCTCCTGCTGGTCTGTTGGATGGCCAGCCCAAAGAAGGCCAAAAGAGTCTCCATCTACTCAACACAGATAAAAACCAGCCGCCAGTTTCCATCATAATGATGGCATTTTTATAACATTACACATGGCTCCAAATATTTCTGTCTTCATGCCATTGCTAATTAAGTTGTTGAGAGAGAGCTGAGTTGGCTGCATTTATTATGCCATTAATGGGATTTGCTGCCACGACAGTGGTGCTGGAAAAGTGTTGTGTGGACTGGACCCTTAAGAACACTACACTTGCACACCAGGAGTGGACGCTGCACATGTATATGTGTGTGAGTGTGTGAGTGTGTGTGTGTGCGTGTGTGTGTGTGTGTGTGTGTGTGTGTGTGTGAGTATGATGATATGTGTGTGTGTGTTTGTA
>NC_055979.1:9904975-9984975 GCF_018492685.1 Alosa sapidissima | reverse complement strand
AGGTAATTCCACCATGTTAAAGGACCGGTCATGCAGTCAAAGGAAGGGATCACTGGAGCACATAGATGTTTAAATTGCTATTTTAGAACGGTGCAACAAATTACTTACTTAAACTTAAACATCTGGGGACAGATACAGCCACCATGGAGTTAAGCCTCCTTGCTAGCATCTCTCCCTCCCGATACTCGAGGTCACAGAATCCCACTATTCACAGTGCAGGATTGTGAGTCTGGTGATCGAGAGGGTTAACCCAACCAGAGTAGCCTTTGTCTTCTCCTCGATCTTGTTTTCTTTAGGTCCATTACTGTCTTTTAATGAAAAGACAGACAGATATGGACGGGATGATTCTCTCTGTCTTGTAGACAAAGACTCCGGCTTTTGAAAGGCTGATTGCAAGTGTGTACTTAGTAATGAATATATGAATAATAAATCGAAGGATCCCTCTTAACATTTAATCAATGTTGATAATAAGTACGATATGTAGAACTAAGGTTCTTTAATTTTGGTTCATTATGCCGGCACTGCGAAATAATCATTAAAAAACTGTTGCTGTCATCCTCGAGCATCTTGTGGCTCAGCCGAGATGGAACTACACTTTGTGGCTTGGCATCAAGGAGCTATTCTGAGAATCCTCACTCATCAAGCTTCATCCAGTATAGGTCTGCTGAGGACCCTTCCAAAGTAAGAGCTTTGGTTTTAATTAGGAGACTCAGAACTACGCTTGATATGATTGCCTGTGCATCCAGTGTTCATTAGTATTTAGCGTTGCTGCTTCGAAGCTAAATGCTCTTTAGGAATAACAGCCTCCTGAGCTGTGACTATAGGGTCATTTTGTGAGCTGCACATCCTGCGAAAATCCAGAGACTTTTCACCAATTAACATACCTTACACCCTTCCAAGTGTGAAAACACATCAAATTCACTCAACAGCTTCGCAACCCCACTCCCTTCTTCAGACCCCATGTTATTGTTCTTGTGTAAGTTAGATTGGTTGGGTCACTGCTTGTGGCAATAACACACAGTCCCTAGTCCCTGCCGGGCAGCTCTTGCGACCCAATTTGTGCGATGTCTCTAGATGTACACACTCATTTCACATCATTGTTCCTGGCCTGTCTTCGAGTCCTTTCCGGGGTGCCAATTAGATCCTTGTCCAACTTCTCATGCTTGGCTTTTCACAAGCACTCGCAGGTATCGCCTTGTATGAGGAAATAGAAACAAGCAGTGGCTAAGCGTGTGTCACTGTGGCTCAAGAAATACTATTAGCTTTCCATCAATCTGAAGCTTGTTGCTCACACTCTCTCCCCATCCTCGGGATAGAATTGAGGAAAAAAAAGGCATTCTGCCACCCACACTCCTCTCAACATGGGCTGCATGGGGTAGACACATCTCTGCTCCTTTTAGAAAATCACCGAGGGGAGTTGTGGGTCTCAGATGCCGACGGTGAGATGACTGGAGACTGGGCCGGGGGATGGAATGTGCTCTGACTGAGGCGCCGTAAAGTTGCTTCCCCTCAGGATGATGACTTCCCAGGCTGACGAAGCACAGCCTAGTGGTTTGCCTCTGGATCCCTTAGAGACTGAGGAGTCTGTAGGAAGGAGCATGGCCATAAAAGCCCTTTCAGTCTATTGCAGTGGTGTGGAATAATCAGAACTCTGTGTTGAGGTCTGGGGAGGAAGGACTTATCAGTTAGAAGCCACTTACAGCAATGGTGTCAGAAAATATGAAGGTCTTCAGGCAAGGTCAATATATTTCTTGAGCAATCATTGTCTACGCACAGCATCTTAACAATAACATGTACTGTTTAGAGCACTTCAGTTTAGTTCACTAGCTTAGTGCATAGTTAGGATGATCTTTGCAGGGAAAGACTCTGCTAATTGAGCTAGCGTTGAGTCAGAAGTTTTACAAACAAACGTCACCCTTTTGTCTACCACCTACTCTTCCATCCATCCACCTAGTCTTCCATCCATCCCTGACCAGCTTTCTCATTTGTGACTGACATCTTTGAAGCCCGAAGCCTGATTTCTTGGACGGAGTCCAAGACTTCAAAAGTAAATTTAGCTATAATGCAGCCCAGTTTGTTGAAAGAGACTGGCTTCCCAGAGGGGTTTTGGAACATGTACCCATGTATTAATATTTTTTTCACTACCATTTGAAAAAATCAAAACAAAAAAGAAAAAAATAGCAAAAAACTTTTTTTCTCGATTTCTTTTTATTTAATATCTTTAACAGTTTAATTGAATGCTCTACCATATTTCAGTTGCTATCTATCAAAGATTTTACAACTAACACACTTTAAACTTGAAATCTATTTCTATTCTGCATTGTTACAAGGATGTCAACCAATGATTATGTAAATTAACTTAATATTAAAGGCAAAGTGGTGGTTTGTTGCTAAGTCTTTACTCTTCATTCTTTTGAGAAAATGGATTTTGCAGATTTATGGGCAGGAAGGCTCATTTACTTGCAGAGTTAAAGCACATCAGTTTCGGTTGAGAACAAGATGTGAAGCCTGCAGCTTTGTGTTACGTAAACCACATTCATAGCTGGGTGGTAGGTAAATCTGGATAGCAGCTCTAAATTACGAGTTAAGTCTCGAAACAGAGTGTGGCTAAAGGTGTCTGTGCAGAGCAGAGCAGAGCAGATCTGATCACGGCCACCTAACGCCTGTCTGCTGCGATCCAGCACGTCCATCTCGCCTCGTCTCACCATGTCTCGACTCTCCTGGAGACTGCCAGGCTCTATCAGGCCGCCAGACGGTGCAGGCTGCGAGTGTCTGAATATTTCAGCGCTAATTTCACACTGATAGTTTCTCTCTCGTCAGTGCTCATTCTATAATTGACTTAGAACTTAATTTTTTCGCATAATTGGAAACAACACGGCAAAACTTTTATTGCAACATCCTTTTTTAATGCTTTCATCATTTTTTTAAGGCAAGTTGTTAAAAATTGCATGTGGGCATCAATGTTGAAATATCATTAATGATCTCCTTTCTCACCAAACTTTGAGGACATTAAATAATACATACTAAGATATAATGCAATTTAAATGCACTCATTAGAAAACGTTGACACTGAAGTTGACCCTGAATTTATATATGTCATAAATACTAAAATTAGACCTGAAATAGATCAAAGACTAGCCCACGGTCCTCTTTCAAGACTCTTCAAACCTTTAAAATTGAATAAACACTCTTTCATCAAACCCTTTATATAGCATCTACTCGATACAACCTTTTCTGAAGACCGGGGCATGTACAAACATTAGAAGAAAATTATCTATTGAATGTTGCTGCCACATGGCTTCACTGTATTATTTATGTGAAATTCATTATAATGTTGTTTATTTATTTGTTTATTTTATAACTTATTTATTTCACTATGACTGAACATTTCACATACATATTCATAGGATGACTGTGTTTATTTCTATCCATCACGTTTGGACTGTGTATAATCAATGTTTATTTGCCAGTAGTTACATCAAAAGGATCTCAAGGGCACTCAGATGCATTAATTTTGAACGAATTACATACTGTATATGATCTGGAAGCGACTGGTTCCCTTGTGACATCTATATGTGTGTGTGTGTGTGTGTGTATGTGTGTGTGTGTGGTCTGAGAGGATGGATAGAGGGCTCAACTTCCCACTGGAAGGCATCCAAATGTGACATATTATGGGGTGGAACCGAAGAGAAGCGGGGCCCTTGAGAAGGAGAAGGAGAAGGAGGCTTTCGTGGTTTCCGGTGAGGACATGGTGAGGGTTCTATTGGGTGGGCATGGAGAGCTTAGATCCCCCCTCCCCCCATGATGAAGCCTCCAACACCATTCTAGTATTTCCTTCCTCTTTTTCCTCTCTGACCCTGCCTCTCACAACACAGCAGATAAACAGCACAGGGTCTGACGAGGGACCTCATCGCTGTCTATTATTTACTTGCTGTTATTGTTAATAAAATTGCCCCTGAATAAAGGAATCCCCAGACAGAAGCTATTCATTCATGCATAAATATTTCAGGATGCGCAGATATGCACTGACAGGGAAAAATGTCAGTGCATAAAAAAAAAATGGTTACATGGAAGTGAAGTCTCCCCCAGGATGCACAGAAATGAGTCCCAACCGATATCCTTAGTGCTGGCAATACAGTGTGTCCTACATGATTTAGGCAAGGACCGAGGACAGCTCCAGTCTATGATCTAGTTGCCCTGGTGTCCCTATGGAGCAGGCTGCTCTACCGCTCCTCCACCTTTAGAGTAAGAGAATAGAGGAGAGGAAGGGAGGCTAGAGGAAAGGAGAGGAGAGCAGAGCAGAGGAGACGAGGATAGGAAAGGAGACTAGAGGAGAGGAGCGGAGACTTTAGGAGGGGAGGAGGGGAGGCTAGAAAAGGGGAGGAGAAATGGAGACAGAGCAGTTGTCAGGGAGGGAAAGCAAAACAGTGTGCAAACAGTGTGCAAACAGTGTGTGTGTGTGTGTGTGTGTGTGTGTGTGTGCATGCGCAAGCGTATATGCATGTGTGCGACAGACCGAATGTGTGACCGAGAGAGGGAGAGAGGGACAGACAGACAGACAGAGAAACAATCATGCAGAAACACAGACACAGACAGAAACAGAGAAAGAGAGTGCACGAGAGAGAGAGAGAGAGAGAGACCAACAGATAGAGATACAAACTGATACAGAGACAGTTCTCAAAACAAAAACAATAGCAAAAGAAAATGTCAATGTTATTTGGCCCTAAAAAGAGAGTACACTGTGGCAGACTACCTATCCACAGTCACTGATACCAGACAGAGAAAAAACTTGACCAGGTACAGATTTAGCAATCACAGTCTGGCTATTGAGAAGGCCAGAGACAAGCAAACCTGGCTGCCCAGAGAAGACAGATTGTGCACCAACTGCAACCAAGGTGCCATAGAAATAGAGTTTTGCTTCTTGACTGAATGCTGCCAATGGAAAAAAATACAAGATCAATTATTTCCTAAATTCAGAAAACTGCTGCCAGACCTTCAAAACCTTAAGGGTCAAAGCAAGATATACATACAGTATACACACACATAAACACACACACACACACACACACACACACACACACACACACACACATACACACACACACACACACACACACATACACACATACACACACACACACACACACACACACATACACACACATACACACATACACACTGTCGTTGTAGTACTGTATGGTGCATGTATTGTTCTCTTTCTTTTACATGCTACTACTAATTACCTGCACAATAAGAAATGCTTTGGCAACACATATTGTGTTTTTTGTCATGCCACCAGTAAAGCTCAATTGAATTGAATTGAATGAGAGAGAGAGAGAAAATTAAAGAAAATGAGAGAGAGAGAGAAAGTGTGTGAGAGAGAAAAAGAAAGTTAGAGAGAGATGCCCTGTGAGATGTGTGTGCAGTCTGCTTAGAGATGTGGGGTTATCAGTCTCTATCTGGGCCGGTGGGTTCTGATTTATGGCGAGCCCGTCTCGGCCGTCCACCCCTAGCCCCCACCCCCCACCCCCCGAGGCCCTCCTCCGCAGTGGCCCAGCCGGCCACACAGACCACCACTAATGGACCCATTTACAGCGAGGCCAGACACATTACGGACTTGTGCCTTTAATAAAGAGCAGCCTCCTCACAGGGAGAAAGGGATGGAGAGGGGGAGAGAGGAAGAGGGAGGGTAGAGGGAGAGAGAGAGGGAGTCTGAGGGAAAGAGAGAGAGAGTGGGAGAGAGAGAGGGGGTGGGTAGAAGGGGAGAGAGAGGAATAGAGAGAGCAACAGAAAAAGATGAGAGAGAGATAGAAATGACAAGGAGGTGAGGACAGGGTGAGAGACATGTGGAAAGAAGGAGGGGAAGAGAGAAAGAGCAAGAGAAAAAGAGAGAGAGGGAGGGAGGGAGGGAGAGAGAGACAGGGAGAAAGAGAGACAGAGAGAAAAATGAATCAACTAGCACAACTACCAATAGGGAGACATAAATGCATTATTTATGATGTGTAAGGAGTTCCATTATCATCTTAACGCTCCCACAAAAACATGGAAATGTGCGCAACACAAAACACACATATTATTCTCTAATGTTGCTCCCCCAGGCTGTGTGATTTGGCTGTGGTGGACTCTCAGGATACTGTACCCCTCATCACTATTCACACACACACACACACACACACTACATCAGGCATCACTATGCAGCCTGGACTTATCTAAGAAGATGCGTCTACTGGAACCAGACTCACAAGGCGCCGTGCCACAGTGTGTTTGGAAATGTTGGTAATGCAGAGCAGAGCGCCTCGCTTGGTGAGGACAGGGTGAGAGACGTGTGGAGTTTGCACATTGGAGGTTGGGTGGTGTGCCGAGAGTCTGTTGTTGTAATCAGAATCCATCCTGTGTGTGTGTGTGTGTGTGTGTGTGTGTGTGTGTGTGTGTGTGTGTGTGTGTGTGTGAGTACTAACTTGCTTTGCTTGGCTTTTTTGTCTGCAGTGAGAGCGCACACACAAAGAAACATGCACTCATACACCTACTCCCCCCACACACACACACACACACATCTACTCACTAACTCACACACACACACACACACACACACACACACACACACACACACACACACACAAAAACACACACCTACCCACGCACACACACATGCATACACACACCTACTCACACACAGACTCGCACACACTTGCACACACACTCACCCACCCCCTTTCCCCCTCCCCCTCACCACACACATACACACACACACACACACACACACACACACACACGGACGAGGTCAGCAGAGTGAGACTGGACACCCTCAGGACTATGAGCAGAGGACCACTCCATGAAACCACAGAAGCCACAACTGCAGGTCCAGAAACCCACGTGAGGCGTCCAGCAGCGGCAGGAAAAACGAGCGCCGAGGACACTCAACAAAATGGCCTGTTGAGAGAGAGAGAAGAGAAGTTTGGGAGGAGGAGGTGAGGTGTGTGTGTGTGTGTGTGTGTGTGTGTGTGTGTGTGTGGTGAGGGGGAGAGGGGGGTGGGTAGATAAAGAGTTTCTTTCAAAAAAGCAAAATAGGAATAGCACAACAGAGAACATGAAAGTTCATGTTCCTACGCAGGCTTGGATGATATTTTACCCTCCTCTTCTTTTTTAGTGAAAAAGCCTTTTTAGTGAATGTTCAGGCATCAAATTGGGATCGGAAAGAAAAGGAGCCATCTGGGAGCTCCGTGTGGGCCAACTACACACAGCTACGGGTCTTGTGTCAGTCAGCACTGGGCTTTGGGACTATGGGGAGGGTCCAGCATGAAGCTGCATCTAGAGTGTGTCACTAAAACTACCTTCCAGATGGATAGAATGGACCCAGCATGAAGCCCTCACTTTGAGGCCTATTACAGCAAGGTGCATTGAGATGGGTCCATTTTGGATGAGCGTTGGTGAGAATATGAAAGGAAGATGGGGAGAGTGCAAGGCCGGAGTGGGGTCACTTTTCAGCCCGGGAGTTTCAGGCCCAAGACCAGCCCACTTTTTCCATGGTGATGGCAATTGGATAAATTAAGCAACAGTTCAGTTCTTACTATCCTGTAGTTTTTATTAGTACCATGGTTCAACAAATGTGTAAAAGGTTATATAATAATTTACTTAAACTGAGAAGTTAAATATTCCACTATTCCACAAGGATAGGTTGATAAGTTAACTAAAACAGAACGAAATAAAGCATTTGAAATATATTCCACTCTTCCACAAAAAGGCATACTGAATACATGTTTTTTGGCGTGGGTAGGCTATCATATTGGTGTTTGGTGATGTAGGCTACTCCTTTACTACACTCACTTCTGAGCAAACAAGGCATATTGGTTGATCATGTAGATTACTGCTGTCATATACACTTCGGTACGGTAGGGGCAGCCCGGCTATCGGTAGGCCTATCTGAGAAAACTTTTTGGAAAAGATGGGCTATATGGACCCAACCAACTCTTTTTGGGACGGGAGAACTCCCTCACATGGTAGGCTACAACCCATGCAGAGACTGTGGTGTGAGTCATAGATTGTGGAACGTGAGTAGCCTACTTTAAGAGAAGATAGACTAATGTGACAAATGTCAATATGTTTTTTCTTGACCGGCCCAAAACTGAAGCGGCCCACTGGGAATTCTCCCGATTACCCACCCCGGGCCTGGGAGAGTATGATCACGCCGATAAAAAGAAAAAATAAATATTTCTTGCACCTGGATGAGCAGACAGGTTTTTTAAAGAGATACCTCCTGCTCACACGAAAAATTAATGATTCAGATTAA
Organism: Alosa sapidissima; assembly: GCF_018492685.1. Taxonomy (NCBI): domain Eukaryota; kingdom Metazoa; phylum Chordata; class Actinopteri; order Clupeiformes; family Clupeidae; genus Alosa; species Alosa sapidissima. The sequence goes on along the minus strand of NC_055979.1, from coordinate 9,976,688 downwards.
TGCAAAAATAGTCTAAAATCTCTGCAAGTCTTTTAAAGGTAAATTAGGAAAGCGACATGAAACATGGCCCGTTTTAAAGAATGAAATGTGACACCCTGTGCCATTGCCACTTTAATTTCCTCTAAGTTGAGTACTTCTGATGAGATAAAACGACTGGGTAACAAGCTGGCTGTCATGTCGATGTAGGAAATGCTGCTTGCAGCCTATAGATTAAAAGACGCGGGGGTTGACTTTACATCTATCAGAGGAGACATGCTAGCTGTCACTGGCGATGCGAACACTGACTGTCAGAACAAGTTTAAAGGTTGCAGTGGAACAGTATGGTTGAGTGTTAATTTGTGACAATATGGTTGAATGTGGATACCTCCTTCCTTACTATGAATTACATTAACGTGAATATGACACTAACATGGATGCTACTCCATCTTGATTCCTACACATGAATTGTACACTTACATGAATCCTACATCAACTATACTACTATACATCTATAGCCTATAACATGACATTGGCAAAGCCCTGGCCTACTACAGGAAACCAACAAATCCCACCATCTGAAATGCAATCAAACGTAAATAACGCACAAATTAGTGATTTGATAGCACTCAAATGTGGCGACGGCACAAAAGTTGAAAAAACTTACGATGGCGGTGATAGCCTACAGTTTATGTGAATCGCGGACAATAACCAAAGAAAGGAATTTCCACCTCCAATCACCAAATAAAGGTTGTGTTCCTACATGTTAACACAAAACGTAATTTCTGTCAGAAACCAGCCTATAATGCATAGGGTAACTTGAGGTGAGTCAGACAGAAGAGGGACCTGTCTTAGTAGCCTATCTTGAATCCCATCCCTTTCAAACTACCTTAAAATTGTGCGATTAGCGACCAGAATAATAAAATCAAAATACAAAATATGATTGGGCTATAGGTCCAAACCTATGAGTAAGCATTCAGTGTAATATAGAGGTTATCAAAGATACTGTAGTTTGTATTTTCTTTTAAAATATATATTTAGAAGACAAATGGAGTCATACCACAGGTCTATATCCAGGGATGGATTATTGAATGGACCTACTGGGCCCAAGAGCTCGGGGGGCCCTGAAGCCTAAGACTGTGTGAAGTTGCTTCTCCGCCCTTCTCTTCTATTTCCACAAAACTCACAAGTCGTCATAATATAAAGGGTCATTTTATTTTTTAAATCTTCCGGGGGAGTATGCCCCCGGGCCCCCCTATCTTAACTGGGGAGGGGTTTTTTGCATCTATGCCCAGGGGTTCATAATCCATCCGTGCCTATGTCCGTCAAAAGTTTGGTATATCCTAATTGACTTAACTAATGACTTGTTTGTGATTTTAATAATATCTTTGCATGGCAGGAAATGTATTGAAATTCTGTTATTGAAATTCAGACCGCACCACAGATTTGGTCCCCCCCAATGTTGATATCATGGCTACGGCCTTGGGCTGCACTGATCCGAGCATGGTTTAGGCCTCGGCAGGTACGATGTGTGTGTGTGTGTGTGTGTGTGTGTGGGTAGCTGTCAGGAGGGTGCAGACAGATGTGTGCATAGGGAGATAACGAGAGGGATGAGATTTAAGTCACAGGAAATACCCAGCAGAAGTAGGTTAGCCCACTTAACCCTGTCTGCAGTCATGACTAATAGATAGAAACGCGGCTTTCCTGCTCACTAAATCCCCACCCTGCCTAATCACTCAGGAGCCAAGAGAGGAGTGGTAAAAACTGCCAGTTAGGCGGGGAATTAGCACACACACAGTTGTACTGTAAAACAAAGGAAACATGTTTCGATCACCGAAAATTCAAAGAACTGACCCTGGTGGTCACTGAACCACAGCTTTGCATATAAAACACTTTAATTAGAAAAAAAAAAACAAGAATGACATCCCTTTTTGATTTTAGCCAGCTATTTGCTCCTGTGATCAAAGTCCTCCATTCACACCATAGAGACACAATGAGTGGAATTATATCCCATGAAGGAACACATGAAAAGGTGGATTTAAGTGGGGAAAAAATATAATTTCTGTCCAATTCTCTCTATTGTCAGGGGCTCGGTGAGGTGGAGCAGTGGTCTGCTGTTTCAGAGGCCTCCCGCAGAGTTATGCATTATGGCGTCGCTTTGATGTTAGAGTTGTGCGAGCTCCACTCGTGAGGGGGTATGGGGAACAGATACAATAGACCCTCCACTTACCCTCGAAAAATGTCTGCCGGTGACCGATTCACCCCATCATTAGGTTTAGCCTAGTTTCTCCAGAAGCAAGGCCTTGAGGCATGGAGCGGAATGATGTGGTTGTAATGTTCTCTTCATGTGTGTGTGTTTCAGTGTGTGGACAGGAACGTTTAAATTGTCTGGGTTTCTTTTCAATCTGTGAAAACAAGTTTGCAGCACAAACATGTGGATCCATGTAAAAGGAACAGGGGGATGGGAACGGGAGCTTTGATGCAGCCTTCCCAGCGCTGGAGGAGAGAGGGAGAAGAGAGGAAGGAGAGTAGAAGTTGGGCTCCTGGCCAAAATGGCACGCGCTCGGAGAGGGAAGAAAAATGTTTCCTCATCTTGTCCATGCTTCGAGGTTCTTTGTGGAGCTTTTCAAAAGTTCAAAAACACCTAGAGCTGTCCCTCTAAAAAACCCAAGCGCTTCTTTTTATTTCTGTAGTCTGATGCATGCCCATTCTGTTCCCACCAATGGGTCCAGACTATTCCTGAATAAAGTATAGGCAGATTTGTACTATCAGAGAACAGCTTGGTCTAGGTTTTAACCCTCTTTGAAATATTTATGCAAAAGAAAAGAAAAGGAGAAGGTCACTTGGAAGTACAGTGTACAGTGCATTTCTATGGACAGTCTCTACAATAACATACTCTACAATAACCAGAGCCGGACAGTAACGGAGTACATTTACTTGAGTACAGTACTTGAGTACAATTTTGAGGGATCTGTACTTTACTCGAGTATCATTTTTGGGGAGTACTCATTACTCAAGTACATTTGAAAGGCAAATATTGTACTCTTTACTCCACTACATTTCTATCCATAACCGTGAGTACCCGTTACTAAAAAAAGGAAAAAAGAAAAATCTCGGAAACCCTCAATTTGTTGTTTCTCTCTCAAACGGGATTGGATTGTGCAGGCAACACTGATTGGGACAGCCTATCAGCAATCACCTTCAGCTTTCCACCAAAGTCAACTCCATGGTCAGATTTACATAAGAGACGAAACCATGGACGAAACAATGGATGAAGACGCAGCAGGTCCATCCCAGGAATGTGCCAACCCGTGGCCCCAAGTAATGAATCTGTGTACTCTGTCCGCCTCTGACAATAACTCATTTCTCTCTTTTGTGGTATTTAATTCTAAGAAACTGAAGATGGGTTTAGGGTTCATGGGTTTAACTACTGTATGTGTCTTCCTTTATAATGTTGCAGTTGGAGGTGTTCAGGACTCTTTTCAAAGTCACGTCGCTCATGGACAGAGCAGGACAGAGAGCTCTAGTGGGACATAGCTGTGGAGTTCATGCCTCAGAGTGCATCTGCAAATTGCTTTACGACAGACCAAGGGCCCACACTTTAAATTTGTGGGTTCCGTCATTCTATTACGAGTATGTGGAACCAATTAGCCAGAGGGGGAATACTTCTGACTGCTTGGATGAACGCTACCTTTCAAAACTTTGGGGTCACTTAGAAATGTCCTGATTTCCCATGAAAACAAGTATAAAATGAGTGTGGATTGTAAATATTGCAAGATAAATAAGAAATACACGGTATGTTTACTTGTCAGGAAGAGGGACAGCCAGAGTGAGAGAGAGAGAGAGAGAGAGAGAGAGAGTACAGTATGTGTGTGTTTATGTGTATATGTGTGTATGCAAATAATCTTTTTTCTCTCTCTCTTTTCTCTCTCACTCTTTTTTCCTCTCTCTCTCCTTCTAACATCTCTGTCTCTGCTGCTGCTTTAATTCAAATATATATATATATGTACTTTTGGTCCTCTATCTGTTACAAGCCCTGACACATCTACCCGATGGCCGACCATCATCAGAAAAGACTGTTGGACTGATCAGTGGACTGACCCAAGATGGTCAAAAAAGTGCGTCGAACACATCAGAATTGGCTACCGACTTGAGCATGCGTTCTGCACTTGCATGAGACGTAACAAGTCTCCATAACAGCAGGCGGTGCTAATCTGTATTGTCGCCCAAAAAAGGAAAACCGGAAATGATGGAACATCTCTCTAGGCTAAGACGCAGAGCAGACCATGCTGATCAGCTCCTCTTTGAGTGGGTCGGTCCACAGAGATCATGATGATCCAAAATCCAATAGAAATCCAATGCAATAATCCAAACTCTGCGATGATAGAGTGTGGTGCCATCGTCTGCGCCATCGCTGTTTATCTGGTATGTTTACTATCGTCACTTCCGGTAATATCGTGCACTGATTCGCAGGGGGCAGCCGTGGCCTACTGGTTAGCACTTCGGACCTGTAACCGGAGGGTTGCCGGTTGGAACCCCGACCACTAGGCACAGCTGAAGTGCCCTTGAGCAAGGCACCTAACCCCTCACTGCTCCCTGAGCGCCGCTGTTGATGCAGGCAGCTCACTGCGCCGGGATTAGTGTGTGCTTCACCTCACTGTGTGTACACTGTGTGCTGTGTGTGTTTCACTAATTCACAGATTGGGATAAATGCAGAGACTAAATTTCCCTCACGGGATCAAAAGAGTATATATACTTATAAGTCTAAGGCAGTGGTCCCCAAACTTTTTCTTCCGAGGGCCAGCTTACTATGCCTGGCTGTAAGAGAGAGCCAGAGACTCGGAGTATATCAGTAACCATAAATAGCTTAGTGCTGTGAACAACAGCAGTCTACCTTAGTTGAATATTCTATTACATTTAATCTATAGGCTATTGCAATTTAATACCATTGTTAGCTGTGTTTATATTGCCATCATGCCATATCAGTGTAAAATGTAACTCAAATTAAATAATACTAATAAAAAGACTTTTGCATTCCCAAAAGTATTAGCAGGCAGTCCCAAAAGTATATTTCAATAAAAATGTGTGAACTCTGAACTCTGAAAATGTAAAGTTCTCAAACTATGAGAATTTTATGAAGTGCTGAAGTGGTCTGAAATGACCACCATTCTAACTTTCACTCACCTGAACTTGTGAACATTGTATGAACATTTGAACAAATAAAAATAATTATCCCAGAAAGTCCCAGAAATATGACTTGAATATAAGTTAGTTAGTTAGTTATTAACAATTCATTGATAAACTTTTAGAATACTTTGAGCACTGATGCAGTCAGCATAGGCCTCTTACATTGTTTGCAGATAGGCCTACATTTCATACCGTTTTTGATGGCAAACGCAAAACAGCGCCAAAACAACCACCAGTGGACAAAAAGAGTATTACATGTGTACTGTTAAGACTCGCCATAGAGAATTAATGGAAAGGAAGACTCAGAAAATCATGGCAACCAAAAGAACACAGAATATGTGGTTACTGCATGACAGGTGAGGTCGAGACAGAGATGCACTTCCTCCTACAATGTACATCCTTCAATCAAACAAGAAACCTTTTCTTTAACAAATTTAACTCAGAAATTCCTAATTTTAATGAACTTAATGACATATCAAAATTAAAGATATTATTAGGAGAAGGAGATAAAGCATATCTTGCTGCCCAATATGTATCAACATGCCACAATCTGAGGGACAATGAGTGACCTATATCACCAAATAAATACACACAGAGACACACACACACAGACACATGCAGACAGGTGCGCACACACGCGCGCACACACACACACACACTGCATCATACACTACATTTTACTTTATTTTACCTATTTATTTTATTCCTATGAAAATCTACTGACATGTATGTGTTCAGATTTATTGTATAACTGCTTTGGCAATATAAGTGAGCTTGACATGCCAATAAAGCATTCTTGAATTGAATTGAATTGAATTGAACTGAGAATGAATGGGGGAAATTGCGGAGGTTATAGTTTGACGATGTTGTACTCCCGTGCGGGCCGGTTGCTATATACCACGGACATGTTTTGGGGGGCCACAAGCGGGCCGTAGTTTGGGGACCACTGGTCTAAGGAGTAGCACTTAACCAATCAGATTGGTCATTGAGACCGACTGCCCACTGGCCGATTTGACAAGTGAAGTCGGCCAAAATGAACGCCGACAGCTCCTTCCTTCTGACGACGGCACGTAACACACCGAACAGACTCGTGTCATCAACCTCGCTAGGTTCCACGACGTCTGACGGCCGATAATCATGTTGGTGTGTCCACGCCTTTATACCCACCAGCTTGTTCTATACATTCTTCTGTATGATTGCTTTGGCAATACAAATACCTTTTTTGTCATGCCAATAAAGCACCTTCTTGAACAGAATTTGAACATTTAACACAGAGAAAGTGCAGCTGCTGGATTCTAATGTCTAGATCTAATGTTCTACTATGCTTGTTGGGTTTGGTCCACCCGTGGCTTATGGGCAACCCATCATAGCAGCAGTGTCCAGGGAGCACGTACGGTCCACTCCAGGAAGTCAGCATGCATTTCCAGGAGAGGAAATCTCCTTTTTCACTCCTCTGGCTGCAAATCTGCTGAAATCTTTGTCCTGCTTGACATTCATGCCTGCTGTACTACCGACAGCTGAATAGAGGTGCTTTTGATTGCCAAGCATGCTACAGTAGAGAGAGAGAGAGATAGAGAGAAGGTGTATGTGTGTGTGTGTGTGTGTGTAGGTGTGTATGCGTATGCAAACACACACTCCAAAAAATGACCATGGGGTTAGCGCTGTGAGCGTCAGCCACCTTAATGAGTGTATTCTCTGTGGGATAATTACTAATGTCACTTTGGAGCGGCATTTCGCGGGTCGGCTCTGGCGCGGCATGGCGCGGTATGTGAATGCACTGTGTCTAAATGACTCTCATCTACCTATTTAACATTTCCCTGACAGGCACCGCGCGCTCACCTCTGATGAGGGCCTCATTAATGGCTTTCCCTTGTGGAGTGTCAGCACTTTCCACACTCTCTCTTCTCTCCTACCTTCTCTCTCTTCTCTCTCTCTCTTTCTCCCTAGGTCTCTCTCTGTCTCTTTCACTCTCCCTTTCTCTCTCTCTCTAGATCTCTCTCTCTCCCTTTCTCTCTCTCTCTCTCTTTCTCTCTCCTGTGCATTGTACATAGCACCACAGATTAGTCCAATCACTCTCAGCCTTATCTTATCTTTAAACCCTACTGTAGTTGGGATGCTCTTTGTCTTCTTCACTCTGATGCCAGGAACACAGAGTGTTGATGTTGGAATAAATCTCTTTTTCTGCTTTGGATCACAGAAGTAAACGGGGCAAATGACACTTCTGTTCTCTCCTCGAGGATCACAGAAATAAACGGGGTAGATGACACTTCTGTTCTCTCCTCGAGGGTACATACAGTACAACTCTGAGAGGAGTCGGCTGGAGATCTGTGCTGTGTGTTTTTTTTATGCACATGCTTGAGGAGGGCTTGTAACGATCGGTGTGAAGGTAGCCACGTTGCTTATCTGGGTGGAGGGACAGAGCTTATCTAGCACGAGCATGCCGGAGACAATTGGTGCGGATCTGAGAGGGAGCAAAGCCTGTTTGGAGGGGCTAGCGCAAGGACATGTCATAAAAACAATGTTTTCCATTGGCGAAAATTAATGCTGAATGACACACACACACACACACACATCACATACATATTCTTTCACACACACATACAGTATACATTAATTTACACACATACACACACACACGCGCACGCACGGACTCACGCACACACTGTCAGACACACACACAAGGCAGCCGTGGCCTGGTTAGGACTTCGGACTTGTAACCGGAGGGTTGCCGTTTCGAACCCCGACCAGTAGGCATGGCTGAAATGCCCTTGAGAAAGGCACCTAACCCCTCACTGCTCCCCGAGCGCTCACTGTGCCGGGATTAGTGTGTGCTTCACCTCACTGTGTACTGAGTGTGTTTCAATAATTCACGGATTGGGATAAATGCAGAGACCAAATTTCCCTCACGGGATCAAAATAGTATATATACTTATATACTTTATTATATTGTGTATATATATAAGTATATATACTTATATATATACACAAATACAAATACAGAGAGAGAGAGAGAGAGAGAGAGAGAGAAAGAGAGGGAGAGAGAGAAGAGAGAGCGAGAGTCTGTGATCCCTACTCACGTGTATAGCGCTGACACTGATATTGCGTTAATATATTTCTAGGAATTTCTAGGAGGGCAAGTTCAAGGAAAATCTATCCCATGTCTGTGTACCTTTCCTGGCACTGAGTGTAAGATGAAATTACATTGTCATTCAAAGTAGCTTAATGGGATGATTACTGAACGGTGTTCCCAGCCAAAGCGCATAGGGGCCGAGACCAGGCCAGAAGACGTTTTAACACTTCTCATTGGCCCTCAATCACCCCGGCGGTGAGCTGCGTCTGACAGGAAAATATATTGAATCTTAGAGGTTCTGTGGGCTTCATATCATTTTGTTTAATGTGTGACCCCGCTTCAACAATTTGGAACAGGAGAGAATCATTAATCATTTTGTCCTTTTCAGAACTCTGAATTAAATTCTACCCTTGAGCAAACTCCCACACACACATGTGCACACACACACACACACACATCCTCCAGCTAACATTGTTGATTTTCTTTTCTTCATTTTACAAGCGGGTATATTTTTATTCTCATCTGACTTCTGGGTTAAATTTATGCTGGAACAAGTGCAAAGGTAAAGGCCTTAATGCCGTATTGATTTGAACTGTTGGCCATTACCTCCCGTGTCGAATTTCACAGGACAATGGAGGGTAAATATAGCTGGAGTTGAAAAAATAAAACACATAAATATAAATAAAAATATGTGCCTGAATGATTTCCAAGTTCATCTCTGGAAACATGTGTCACTGTGCCCCCCCCCCCCCAAAATCCTCCACTTACTACCCTCCCCCTCATTATTTTCCTGTCTGGGGTCTGGCCTTGGTTTTAAATAACACAGTGACCTTATTTAATATTTACAGGTTGCAATGAACATTTCATGGTCCGCCATACTGTCCAATGAGCAGATGCTGGACGCTGCAATATTGATGTTCTTCTAAAAGCAAACACGTGGCAAACCCGAGACCTTGGTCATTATAGGGATGTGCTTAACAAGGACATCTGCTAGCGGCTACAAGGCCCCGGGACATAAGCCCTAATGTACATTACAACACATGTTAACTGCGCGTGCTACTATATATTAAAACACATGTATATATTGCTATTGATATTTGAGGTTGACGTGGAGTAAGTACAGTCAGGTCTGCTACGTGGTGGAGAGGACCCAAAAAGTAGCATCCTTGCATGTACTATGGCGTTTTGACATTGTAAACGTTCTCGAGGAAAAGTGAAATACACTTTGCAGTAAAGCTACTACATTACTAAATGGCAAAAAATGGTTGGCGCCCCCTCTGTCCTTTGGTGGCCTACGCACAGTGTGTGATGCGTGTGGTGGGAGCGGCAGCACTGGTTATGTCTGGGTTCAACAGCCAAGCTAAAAAGCACAGTCCATGTGAGCGTGCCCAGTCAAACTGCAGTGCTGAGCAGTGAGGAGACACTGAAGAATTACACACCCAGAAATGTCACCAACATCTGGACAGTGGTTTTTATTGCCCCCCCCCCCCCCACACACACAGTCAATTAATTCAAACCTTGTGGTCTACTCTAGTCTGCTGATCTGAAAAATGGAGTCTGTTATACAATTTAACTTCACTGTTGGCCCAAAAAGATGCCCTCTGGCACCTACAGTGTTTGTACTGCCTACTTGATTTCCAACACAGCTATTTCAATAGATTGTTCAACAAGTCAGATAGGGCACAATTACCTAATTAAGTATTCAAGTATTTCACACAACCTAACATGTATGAAAATGTGTACATGTTTATATGATCATGATTCGTGTGTGTGAGAGAGAGACAGAGAGAGAGAGAGAAAGAGATAATTTGTGTGTGTGTGTGTGAGAGAGAGAGGGGTGGGCTACCTCATTTGGGTGCTGCTGCAACAGCTGGGTCCACATCCCCCCAGATGCTCAGCACCTGAAACCATCGTAATCAGGTCATCTGACTCGCTTATCCACACTCCATCACCTGCACCAGAGCTGGCCACCGTACCCAACCTGTATGTGTGTGTGTGTGTGTGTGTGTGTGTGTGCTCATCCACACTCCATCACCTGCACCAGAGCTGGACACCGACTGCCCGTACGTAACTCCACAGGACTGGCCGCAAGGAAAGGAGATGAAGACCGCATTTGAGAGAATAGCTGAGTCCATTTGGTCAATGAACCCAATAACCCACCGAAGTCATTACCACTCTACCCCCTTGCACGCTAATAGGTATTCAAGGCTGGTGAAATTATCATGATTGCTTGGACTATAGTTTGTGAGAAACAGCATGTAGCCCATTTATTTATTTATTCCACAGCATAATAATAAAAGCCATGAAGAAAAAAACAAACATGTCAAAAGCAAAAGAGAAGCACTTTTAGGTAAAACAACATAAACATGTTGAGATATGAAACAGAGCCTCATGAGAGCTCTTTTCTTCAGTAATGTGCATTATCCTGTCTAGGTATCACCCTACTGGGATTTACTGTGTGTATTTGCTAGTTCTGCATTTTGTTTGTGTGTGTATATTTATGTCTTTTACAGAATATGTTTTCAGTTGAAGATCTAAATCAACTTTTTAATGGTATCATAAAAGCATATGGCCATGCATGGTTGTATTTTGGATACTGTTTGAAATACAGTATATAGTATTTTTATGGATATGCCTTTATGTCTTTATCTACAAACACAACTGAGTCTGACGCATAATGTAGGTAGAATGCACTTCCTTGAGTTGGTGTACCCATAATGAATCTGCATCTCTATACTGTATATATTTTATTGATAGAGTGACAGGAAGCAAGTGGAACAGAGAGATGGGGTGGGATCTGGAAATGACCCGGTCGGACTCTAGGTTCCTGTGGGCAGCTGGACCTAAGATGGTACGGAAGTTGTAGCCAGATGCGCCACGGCACCCCCCCCCCCCCCCCCCCCCCCCATGGACAGTTTTTTTGGCCCAACTGCTCCAATGAGGCACCCCTTATCCTTGCCATATTATGTAGAATTTACTAAGCTTACACTTACTAAGCTTACACTTCATCAGGTAAACAGCACTCATCATTGGCTGTCTCTAACATCATTTGCAGTGTCCACAACTGAACCATATAATTCAATCACAAGCACAGTTAAATGGACTTTAAGAGGAATCAAACGTTTAGTGAGCAGGTGCTCTGAATACTGGTTCTGTTGTTTCTGAAAGATTTCCTATTTTAATTCCTATGATACATTTTAAAAACTGCAAGATTACGCCTGCTTTTAAGAGGTGACATTTTTTACAGACGTGTGCTGTTTTCATTCGTATGAAATGTGAATGTGAAACATGCTGAATACCTAATCAATCTCTCTTAACACTTACAAACACGCGATACTCCCACCTGTCCCCTAACCTTCCCATATATGCATATGCATGAATAACCTGCCAGCCTGACAGCTCTCTTGTGCCCCACAAAATGTTTTTCCTCTCATGTGCAAGAATGAGGGGTAATTCTCTTAGTGCATCAGATCCTGAGATCCAGACTCTGGATTGGCTTGAGTCTGGTCTGGGCCTGTTTCCGAACCCCCTTCTGTCTGTCCTGGGTTTCCATGGTACCAAGCCCTCTGCTGTCTGTCCTGGGCTACCTGGTACTGAACCCTCTGTTGTCTCCTTTATAGGTTACCCGGTACCGAACAATTTGATTTCTGTCCTGGGTTCCCTGGTACCGAGCCCTCTGGTGTCTGTTCTGGATTACCTGGTACCAAACCCTCTGCTGTCTGGTCTCTGGGTTGTGACAGTGTAGTTATTAATCCAGGCCGAGATTGACGAGGTAATTGTCAGTGCCAGGACAGTGTGAGAGGATGATGGCTCCTCGGTGGGGGCAGAAGGGACCGGCACTTAAAAACTCATCAGCTAATAAATATTCCTGTCTTTTCCATGTGCTTGTCTCGTCTCCCACTGAGGTTGCAATCACTTTACACGCCTCCCCCACCCCCCCTCCACCCACCTCCACGTCCCACTGCGTGATAGATCACAGCGTGTCTGTCCTTTTCAGTTCCCTTTAGCTCCGTTTGTTTGCTTGTTTTCTGATGAATTGCTATTTGGAAACAAATTGGCTGAGGACCGAAATAAATCATTCTTAAAGTAATGTATATATAAAACACTTTTTTTTTTATCAGAATAGTAATGACTTATTTGGATGAACTGTCTCTGGCCTAATTATTCTGCTTTGTTTGGACAAATGAGCTTTCAGTGGGTCAATATGCTGAAGACACAATGAGACAAACAAGCTATTAATGCATTCGTTTCACACACACACAGAAAAAAAGCACAGGGCAAACTTGGGAAAATAAAGTTGGAAGTAATTTACGTTTGATTTTTTTTTTCAGTCTTTCTCTCCCTCTCATTGTTGTGCCATTATTATAAGTAATTCATCAGCACAGAAACACAGTTTGAGTAAACAGTGCTTAGGCCTCCGTGGTGGTAACATATTGCCAGTGCTTGCGGGAGTCTGCGCTGAAGTGCATTATGTTTATTTTATGATACCCATGTGCTTCGCGCACACTGTGCAGCCATCCCTCAGTCCGCAAACCGCTGTGTGACTGAAAAACATCCCCAAACCAGAATCTGGGTACGTAAAACAACAACAAAAAAACAAACAACAAACAAGCCTTCTCTCAACACAGGGGGAGGCAACCTGTGAGTAATGCCAGCGGTGGGGCACCAACCGGAACAATGATATTTCTCCCCAACCATCCCACCCACCCCTTAATTGCTATTTAATGGACTAGCAGCACGGCGCAACATTTCCCAACGTTCTGATTCAGCACATCCATGCTGATGTTTGGCTGTGCGGGTCGGGTTTGAGGTTCTGGAGAGATGGCTTATCCGGTTCTCCGACCGAGCCCTGCGGTGGCGATTGAGCCTGCGCGTTATGGAGCCTCACCATGGAGCCATGCCCTGCGGGGGCAAACGATCGCCCGCTCCATCTCCCCTAACAACCACAGAGGAGCCATCTACCTCCGAGAGGGCCAGGGCAACCCCACGGGGTACCCAGCAGGAGCGAGCAGGCGGGCGGCCGGGTGGTTGGTGGCGAGCAGAGCGAGTGGCTCACTGACGGATGGGATCCTGAGAAAGTGACTTTTAATGACTTTGAGGGTTTCGGTTAATCAACGTGCTCATCCGTCGCTCTGAATCAGCAACTCGGACCTGAGTGGACTGCGCCGGGCGGCGAGGCCACAGGCAAAAAAATCAATGAGTCTGGACGCACAGTCGCTAATGAGGGTGTCAGGACGCCTGTGGCACGCATCAGTGCAATGGACACGAGATCCTCCTTTAAGCAATCCTACACAAACGCATGGACACACTGATGCAATGGCGGACACCATGACTTTGTTGTATTGCTGCAGCTTGTGGCTGCTGTTGCTAATACAAAGTGCCTATGCACGGCATTCAGATGCTCGTAAAAAGCAGAGACCTTCAACTGTGCCCAAATCTGCTTGATTAAGAATACAAACGACCTGGCACTTGAACGGCAATCAATGGCGGAGTCTATCCACAGTTCAAAAGTGTTAGGGCATCAAATGAGTGCGTTAACCCCATTATCCAAGACATTAAATGAATTAAGTACTTAGATAAGATTAGCCGTAGCAATGTCCAATGACTCATTCAGGCTGAACAGCACAGATATTACAGTATGGCAGGTTTTGGATTAACAGAAATATTTTTATGAGAATGATAGCTTCGTTATTTAATCATGTTAGGTGATAAAGATGTGTTATTTTCCTAAGAGAAGCAAATGTTCCTGTTTTGTTTACCGCCCTTTTTGCAATATTGCTCAGGTCAAAGCTTTGCTTTTCTTGATTAAATAATCGTATTATCAGCAGTTTGTTAGAATCTTTACAACAGGGATGAATTTTTTGTTTTGTTTAAAGCAAACCGTTAAAAAGTGACTGAAATTTGGAAAGAAACTAAAAAGAGGAGAGTCTCTTCTGTTTTATTTATTATTTCTCTTCCTCCAACGGTGGAAGTAATTACGCTGAAGGTGACTCAGACGCTGAGTGTTGTGGCAAATCAATACTCCTTAATTATGAATACGTGATCTCATTAAGAGATATTGGTTTGGCAGCAAAGGGTGTTTCTTCTTAGAGACAAATTCTTTACGCGGTGGTCCACGCCAGTTTAAGAGACATCGTTGATGTCCTTTCGATCTGTTACAATCCCCTACTATGAGTGGAATACAAATGCACTTTTTCTGCAGTGTGATGAACTAGACAATACATTTCTAAAGTATGGGAACAAACACTGCTTCATACATGTAGCACATGCTTTCTGCTGTGGATGACTTGCCAGCTTATTGAATTATTGACTTGTGAATACATCGTGCCAATCATGTGGTATGTTGTGAGCTGTCAATCCTCACGCATTCGATTGGTGTAAGAGTGCATGCAGGGGCGTAGCACCAAATTCTGGGCCCTATGCACAAGTGGTGGCCATGGGCCCCCCCCCCCCAACCAACCAACCAACCACCGGCATAAGCATATAGATATATTAGCAGGCAATTCCAATGTAGCCTTATGGATGTGACTGAACATGCTTAATATTTAAATATTCTGTGTAAAATTTCCTCAAATTTCATTTGCTTCATAAAAACATAAGAACATTTTATTTTTCTGATGGTTGTGGCAAAAAAATGGTCTATTCTAATTAGACTAGACTACAGTGAAAGACAGAGCATGACAGTGTTGCTAAATATACATTGCAGTATAGCCTTTCGTGTGATTTCATTTTAAACTATAGGCTCACCTTGTCTCAAGAACACATCAGATGGTGAGAGGTCTGCTGCTGCTGCATCACCCTCTGTGACAGTTTCTGAAACTGAGTGTGATGCGTTTCACAAGTTAGCTTTGCTACTAATTTGACAGCCTTTCCTCATGAACCTACATAACATTGAGCCTACTAAGTTAAGCTATTAGCTCATAATAATTTTCGAATTAGTAGGCTATTGAAATGTTGTGGTAGGTTAAATCAGGCATCATGTTATTTCTAATTTTGTGTTAATGCTGTTTTAGCACTGATAATCGCGGATTCGCGGTGGTATTGAAGTGTTTTGTAACCTTCAGGAGTTAATTTCATTTGTAGACTATTGCTTTCACATTGTGCTCACCTTTCTTGGGAAAGAAGGCTGTTAACACTTGTTTTGTATGTGTAACACTTGTGTTGTATGGCCGCCGAGTGGAGGGACTTGCCTAAAAGGACAGGAAAACAATCAACCTCGGTAGTACCAGCGCTATGATGAGCAAAAAAAGTTGCAGCCCTGTAAAATGATGCACAGGGTCTCCCTTTACTGCACTGTGGGCGCAACAGCAAAGTGGAAACATTGCAGTGGAAAAATAGGTTGGGTGGGTGTACATAACATTATTTGAAAAATGATTTCAGAAATTCCCTCCATGCAAAGACAGAGTGTTTGAGAAGGCAGTGGCCCGAAGGTCAGGCTTTAGGAGGGGAGTGTGGAATCTTACTCTGTTGGGTATTACCGGTGACGAAAAATTTTGTAATTTAATTTAAGGCAGAGGACAGTCCTCTTCTCTTGAGGTCAGTAATTTTGCTATTGTGGGAGGTCACTTTCAGCAGCGAGTTAATATGCATACACTTCAAGAGCTCTCTCTATTAATATTTGACCTGCTAGAAGACCTGGCATCTGATTAAAAAAAGTAGACACGCCATGGGGATAACTTATTGTCATTCTGCTTTTATTAATTTAATTCCAGATAACTTCAGCCTACTTTTGGTCAGCTAAATTGACTGCATAGCTGAAGGCAGGCACCTGCAGATTGAAAGTAAACTCTAGGGAGCTTCACTACATTAGCAAATGTCACAGAGCAACCGAGTCATCCACAATTCTGTGGCTCCCGTTCGCTCCCTCTTTTTCATTTTCCCTCTCTCACTCTCTCTTTTTCTTCCTCCGTTCCTCATCTGTGAAGGGAACAGGAATAGGTCACTGTAAAATGTTCCTTAAGGCATTTCTCACCTTCAAGGTTTATGAAATCTCGTCCTTACTGAGGGAGCCGCTGGCATGATTAAGATGACAGCGGCTTTTACTTGTACGGCGACGAGAGTTATGACACCTGGTGTGCTGCTAACCGTTTACTTCACAGGAGAAGCTGTTCTTTTTCTGTTACAAGACAGCAGTGCTGCTATGTGATGTGCAGCGTTAACTACAGGCACTATGTCATGAAGTGCTTTGGCACGACCATCGCTAGAGTTATTGTCCCATTCTGCTGAGACAACAACGATTGCAAATCCAATTGGAATCACGACACCTCTGGAGTCAGGTCAAGCAGTCTAATTTCTCCACCACGCAGCCCACTGACGTGATATAGTGGACACACGGTACCCCTAATGCCGTACTAAGAGCCCCAAAGTGACCCAAGCAAAACTTTGTGACCTGTCGTAAGGCTGGCCAAGAGCAGTAGCCTACCATTAGCGGTGTAAATGAAGCAGAGGGCCATAATGACCCAGGAATGCAGTGGTAGCAATAATCAAAATGTCATTACGCGTTCTTCTGCAGCAGCAGCATCCAAACATCCACACATCCACTCGACTAATGAGCCGACCCTGATTATGTTGTTAGAGTCTCAACCCGTTTAGAGAAGATGCGAAAAAAAGGGGAAGCATGATAAACAATCAGGCAATGAAAAGGCTCTCAGTCAGTGAAATTTAGTATCGATTATGAGCTCCGAGCAGAAGGCAGGGTGCACTTAATGATGACCAAATTAAAATATTGTTTTTTGTCACTGTGTCTCTTAATTGAGAGATTTTGAGCGTTACTCTGTAATTAGTCATTAATTAGATTATAGAAAATGTGCATTCTGTTAACGAGTAGGCATACCATTTCCAAATGAACTTTTTGTCTCCCATCAAAAGTTTGGTCTGGAGGGTAATCATTGATTCTAAAACGACGTGTGAACCTCAAAAACACAACACAAATGTTTATTTTTGTAGCGACAGCCAGTGTGTGGGTCAGATGGTTGGAGGAAGGTGAGTGCAGCAAACACAGCAGTTCAGTTCAGTATGGGAGACACTTTTATGCTTTTGCGGTTTTTGAATACGACCTCTTTTTCTACTCTCAGTCCAGACTGTGAGGGGTCATGTTCAGAGGAGTCAGGGCTTTCTCTAGCCACAGCAGACACCAGGTGACAGACACCGAGCATTGCTCTCAGTCCTCAACAGTCTACATCCAGCAGATCTCAAATTGAAAAGTATAATGACAAAAGATGTCTGACATTGGCTTGCAAAGAAACTGTACATCCTTAAATGAATAGTTCCGGTCTTATTAGGATTGGCTAAACTGTGTTGGAAGCTGTTGTAAAACACTCTGCAAACTTAACACATTCCATTAATATTACTGTGCAAACAAAAATCAACTTCTGCATCTGTTTGTTGCTCGGGAAGCATTATTGCGGAATAATAAGATTTCAGAAGTGATCTGATTACTTTGAATTCTAGATAGTCGGTGTTATATTTCACAGTGTAGTGCAAGTGGAGAGTAAGATGTGATTTGGTTGCTGCAGCCTAAAACTTATTTTCTGGCCTCTATGAAGTTATAGATTCTGATAATGTGGTTTGTCTACCCTGCTGTTGTTATGCTTAACTGGCAGAGGCAATTTGATGTGACACTTAATGTGTGTTTATTTTTCATCATGACATTGAAATAATAAACTGGCGAAAGACCATTTTAATATAAAAAAGATCGAAGCAATCTTTCTAGTTAGCTTCCCATCGTTTACTATCTACCTGGGCCTTTTTGTACTTCCCTATAGCCTTGTCAATGTAATGGCAAAGAAGTTGGTTATACAACATAACACATAATGGTGTAAATCATATCCCACCTTTTTTAGTACTACGCAAGTTTTGAGAAATATGCTAGATGTAGCAGTGTACGCCTTTTGGTGTCCGAAATAGTATCAATTCTATGAGTGCTGTGTCTATTGTTAATAAAAAAGCATTGATTTCCCCTCATGTGGTGTCCACATTCAGTAAAGCTCTCTTGCCTAAGGACTGAAAAATTACCTAAAATCCTAGAATAAAGTAGCTGTCATTCATCACAAACTTTTTGAATGTCTAGGCTCACTTTAGGAAAAACAAATTATTGTTATTAGAGGGGTTTCTGTTAAATATATTGGTTTATTTTTTACCAAAGACAACACAGGTAAAGGTAAAGTGTGACAATGTCTTGTCAATGTCAACAAGGTGTGTATTGTGTCATTTTGTTTTGCATATATTCCCGGTTACTTAAGACAACTGTGTTTAAAAATGCCTATACAACGTCTACAAGGGCTGTACAGTACATAAATATGCATGAATCCCCAATAGCAAGTCTCACTCCAGACTGCCCGGAGGGTGTCCACACTATTAAACTCTCAGATAAGTGGCAGGTCCCCTGATGCTGAGACTGACACAGTTTCCTGCAGACAAAGAGGGTGATATGCTGCTCTTAGAAATCTGATATCTCCTGCTTAAGCACCAGCTTCTGAAACACGAGAGCCAACGGTGCTGCTATGGTTCTGATGCAGAACAGAGCAGATTTTGGTGCGCACTACAGAACGTTCTTTTGTTCTAAATGGGAAAACTAGAGATGAGTTCAGCATACAAAGGCAAACCTTTGTGAATATTTTCTAACTCTTGTTCATTTGTTTCCAGTTCACTGTGAACATCTGCACAGAAAAACATATGCTCCAAAGGTCTCAAGAGATTTGAGAGATTGTAATGACACTGAACAAAGGATTAGAGTTTTAAAATCAAACAATTTGTCTCAGAACAGACCCGGGCCCTGCAGCAGAGGTCCGACAGCACCGCCTGCACTGAGTCTCAGAGGCCTGGAAATCCACCCTCAATCAAAGGTTGATTTCTGTTCTTTAGGATTACCACCGCCGAGCTGACGAGCGCAAGTGCACACAAAAAACAAATTAAGAAAAGTTTGGAGAAGAAGAAGCAGAGCCAGGTTTTCGCCTCAAGCGCCAGAGAAGTGACTTATCTGACAGTGCGGGCGTGCTCTCCGATGGACCCCGGCCGCTCCTGCCTCCTCCAGCACCTCCTGGTCCAATGCCCAGTCCTGCACTCCGTCTGGGCTGCCGGTGGACGAGGAAGGAAGCTAACACGCTTAATTAACACCAGCAAGCAGGAGAGCTACGCTGAAGCAGCGGCTCGATGAAACCTTACGCTGTGCTGAAGCCCGGTCTGCACTCTCACTGTGGACGGCTATGTCCCTCTAGCAGAGTTACTATATACAGTAGATGTTGTTGTTTTCCATCAGTGTGTGTATGTGTGTGTGTATTTCCTGTGGTTTTAACCCTTAGCAAAATAAGTGTGTTTCCTGTGGTTTTAAACCATGATCTTTCTGTAAATTTGGATGTATACCTGTTTTTTTAGATATTGAGAAACATTTTAGTATGAAGCCCAGGAGGTGTCACGCAAGATATTTTTGTACATCAACAGAATGTACACTCATTTTACTAAATTGTGGTCTCATTTTGTGCGAACAATCTAGTATATTGTGTGCTCGTTTTACTACATAGTGTGCTTGTTTTACTAAATTGTGGTCTCATTTTACTAAATTGTGTGCTAATTTTATGAAAAAATGAAATGATAGCACAATTTACACAATTTTACTATTTAGTAAAACCTCCACATGATTTAGTAAAACGTACGCACAATTTACTAAACTGAGAAGACTATCTAGTGAATTGAGAGCACAATTCAGTACAATGAGAGCACAATTTAGTAAAATGAGCACACAATTTTAGTAAAGTAAGCGCACGTTTTCTGGATAAACACAAAAAACTGTCTTGCAATGACAGCTCCAGGGTTCCTTACTTGTAAAAAATGTTTAAAAAAGTATAACTTGTAAAGGGTGCTCACAAGTATACTCGAATCAAAACCATCATTTCATTCTCTGTCTAATTTGCATACGTTAGATGTACCAATTCATCATAGTGACACTGAACTGCCATTATCAGCCATGTATGTATTTAATGTGAGCTCTCTTAGAGCCTTATTCCATTCATCCCAATCACGTTACCATGGCTTTGAAATGGAGATTATTCTTCACAGAAATTGCTGAAAGAGAGCGCCATTGAGGTACGCTAGACTGCAATTTCATCCACGCTGCCTGGCTTGCTCGAACATTAGTTCTCATCAACACGGGAGCAGAGAGCCGTGAGAAGTTGGACCATGAGATTCGCACTCAGATTATTGTGAAATAATTATATTTAGCATTCGCAGCCGATAGCATTACGTGTCTCTGTGAATGGCGGACGGATCATTTGTTTCCATTCACGACCAAGGTCACCTGGGCAACAGGACTAATCTGCTCACCTGAAGGAAATATGAGAGGACAGCACAGGGCAGATGAGAGAGAGGCTGATGCAACAAGCGATTAATGCCCTCGTGTGTGTGTGTGTGTGTGTGTGTGTGCACATGTGTCTCTCTGTGTGTGTTTGTGCCTGTGTGTGTGTGTATGTGCCTGTTTGCACGTGTGTCTCTGTGTGTGCGTATGTGCCTGTGTGTGTGTGTATGTTTGTGTGTATGCACCGATATTTGTGTGTGTGTGTGTGTATGTGTGTGTGTGTATGTGTGTGTGTGTATGTGTGCCTTCATCCCTCCCCTCCATCCCACAGCCCTTTGTGTTATCTGTGTGGTGAAGGCTTTGTAGGGATCCAGGATCTGGAATAAAAACAGAGACAGAGTGGAAGAGAAGGTGAGTTTTATATATCTGTGGCCGAGGCTTCGGAGAGGGCGGGATCTTGAATGGGAACAGAGACAGAATGGAGGGAAGGTGAGTTTTCCCGTCCACTTGCGGAATCCATTTCTCTTGTGCCGCGGCTGAGTGATGACACAACACCAGGGTCGCCATCCATCATGGCCCTCCGGCACAGGAGCGGGAGACAGCGGGAGCTCCCTCCTCACACACAAACACTCACAGACTCTCTCTCTCTCTCTCTCTCTCTCCCTCTCTCTCACACACACACACACACACAGACACACACACACTCACACACACACACTCACACAACACACACACACAAACACACACTCACATACACATTCAAAGACACACATACACACACTTACATAGACTGTCAGCACACATATATAGATACATCAGATAAACACACACACACACTCAGAGACACACATACAGTACACACTTACATAGACTGTCACCAGATATAGATATATCAGAAACACACACTCAAACACCCAGTCACCAACACATGCACACTTTCACCCCCCCCCCCCCCCCACACACACACTCACACATTATCCAAGCATACTGACACACAGACACCCTCTGCGTATACACTTGTACACATCAGAGACCCACACTGGGTACAAATACACCCAAAATAAATAAAGAAAGAAAAAAACAGATGATGAAATCAAAGGTAAAAACAGAGCTATTATTGGGTGCTCCTGTTTTTCACGGGGCATGAATGCCACATTAGATATGTTACCCCCATCTCTCTCTCTGAGCATGTGTGCAATTGTATACAATAATGGCTCTCTAAAGGTTACCACTGTGATTTTCACTCAGTGTCTATAAACAAATACAAAACAAAATCAAAGACTTTTTGGTGTGTGTGAGTGTGTGTGTGTGTGTGTGTGTGTGTGTGTGTGTGTGTGTGTGTGTGTGTTTCCACTACAAATAACATGCCATTAATGCACCTGAAACATTCCTATCAGAGACATTTGCTTTCATTCTCAGGGCAATAGCTTACAGTTGACATTTTACCATGTTTGTATTAAATTGGAAAGGCAACATTTTATTCCAACCTTTTTTGTTACTTTCCACAGACCCAAAAATAATATCAGCACATAAAGCTTTCCTAGACTCCAGTACTAATGTGAGATTAAACCACAGTCTGCTCTCATCCAGAGTATTGCAGTCTCACGTCCTAGCGTTAGAACGTCCTAGCGCTCTAGCATTCTAGCACTTCAGCATTCTAGCATTCTAGCGTTCTAGCGTCCTGGCTCTCTAGTGTTCCTACATCCCCATCACATTCCATCTGTTAGGAGCTGCAAAGAACTCCCGAGGCTGATGATTGGCCCTGACCACAAGCGGCAGAGTCCGGGGCTGCTTTTCCGTAAGTCACCGTGGACACAGCGTGCTGCCCTCTCCACTCCAGTCATTGGCTGTGAAACTGACCGTGACGACAGTGACAGCAGCTGCCCTCATCCAGAGGCAGCAGAGCAACAAGGAGAAGAGGGAGAGGAAGAAGAGGAAGAGAGCGTGAGAGAGAGAGAGAGAGAAAAAAAAGAAAAACAAGATGGATCATCTTCAAGTCCGCTAATCTATAGTGCCGGTGTGTGTCCCTGTCCTCCGGAGGGGCTGGATTTGCATACGGTTTAGCTGGGCTTTTCTGTTGCCGTCCTCAAGACTAATCTCCATATGGATCTCCAGTGTTTACAAGGCCAGTGGACGTGTCAGGCAGGCACCTAACGCCTCCCGGCTTCCGCAGATCGTTTATCATAAGACCGGTCTGGACATGGCTTACGGACCATCCCGGGAACAATGATGCCGTGCTGATGAAAACACACCTAATGGTGCATGCCGACTGAGGAAAACAGGGTTGTGTTTTTTTCCCCACATCATGATATATGATATATTCTGAAAACAACTAGTGAGATATGTACCACATCATGCCCATAGATGGTATCGTAGGAACTGGAACACACACACAGTCTCACAAATGCATGTTTTCAGCACTATAATAACCAGGGCCATAGTTCATTCAGTGACATGTTATGGACAATAAACAGAATAGATCACTCTCGAAATTTCCATTTCCCCAGTATCGTAATTTCCCTGCAAACCTGCTCTTAACACTAAATAAAACCAAGGTCTTAAAGATCACACTCACGTCTTCCTCTGTGACATGTCTTGAAGGCAGTTGTCTTTTTTCTCAAGATATTTGTGTGGTCTTGGTGGCTGCTTTGAACATATGTTAGCCTGAGGCAATACATTTTTAATGTTTCAGTTCATTCGTTCAATTAATAAGCGGCAGCTTCAGTCCCTGAGCACACAGTTATGCCAGTGTACCTTTGTGTATGTGCACTAAGGATAAGCATGATAAGCCATTCGTCACAAGGAGCGAAATTATTTTCACTTTTCAGCAAAGGCCAATAGCGGATGCGACTTAAATCAATTACAGTGACAATACTAATTTAGCCGTGCTTTAATTTTTCCAATGCAACTGTGCAGTAAAAAAAAAACGAATTATTAATTTGCATGCAAATTAAGGGCGGAGGTTTTGACCAATAACACAAGTGAAGGTTTGGATCATGCAGTTAGTAGAACACGTTTTTTTAATGTACGAGTAATAACATTCATTTACTGATAGCGTTTGTTGTTAAATATTGGAAGCAGTCTGATAATGTAACTCATTCATTCTTGTCGCGAATCAATTTGTGTCTATTTGTTTCAAAGTGGATCGTTAAATGGCAGTCTCAACCATTTCGTCACCACAGGGACAAAGCCACAAGCCAGCCTGTGTGGGAGTGTGTCGCTGGGGTGAATTTAATGTGAAACGCATTCTAATAGAGGAAGACATTGAGCGAGGCACACCGGGTGAGTCTGAGCTGACATTTCATCACCAAATCACTTGGGGAAGATGAGTTTGTGCCAGTTCTGTCCATCTGATAAACAGGACAAAGCTCCGGAATTGAATGAGGTAATAAAATTTAATATCTTGCAGTCCGCTCTTTTTAATAGACTAGGGGAGAGAGCCACTGAGAGCCATAAGCCATCAATTCCCATTGATTTCTTTCATATTTCATTACGGCTTGTTTTCATTGTTCTCAGTGCTGAGTCTAAACAGCACAGCAGGTGAACAATCAAGGCACGGAGCTGTGCCTCATAACTCTCTCTCCCTCTCTTTCTATACGTTTCTCTCTCTCTTTCTATGTTTCTTTTCTCTCTCTCTTCTCCCTCCCTTTCTATAATCGCTCTTTCTCTCTCCCGCCAGTCATCTAAGGTACACTGCTGTGAACGATCCATCCAAGATTGCCACAATGACATTTCAAAGCCCCATAGTGTCGGATGAGATAATACTTTATGTTGGAGCTGCTGGTGGTTGGCTGGAGTGGGGGATACTGCAGTACCTTCATGCCATCAGCTTAAGTGCACATTATCCAGAATCATCTGTGTGGCTGCTATTAGTGTCAGGCCCAATCATGAAGTTGTCAGTCCCAGACGCCGCAGCGCATTGCCAGCTCGGCGGGGAGCATGTCACACACCTCCACGTCATGTCACATCACGGACCGTTTTCTTCTTCTCCTCTTCGTCTTCCTCACAGCTGTGGAAAGTGAAGGGGCTAAGCAGCTGAGGTAGGTGTGCTTGGAAACCAGTGAGACATGCACATACACACACATATACACACACACAGTAATGCACACAAAATACACACACACACAAAACGCATACATGCAATCTGTTGAATAGTGTGGAAAACAAACACCTTTAGAAATACAATGACCTCAAACACTCAGCATGCATCATGTGTTGGGGATTGTTTCTCATCGCCTTGGTTAAAAATAGTGATTGTCTTAGCCTGTCCCATAATTGCTTGTCTAGACAGATGGCCTTGCACCGACGGAGACGCGTGTTTGCAGATGTGCAATCTGCTCTGAATTGGAATTCAAAGGCTTTTTCAAAACATGTCATGGCTGAACATCTCGATGATGTTGTCACTGGAGTGCTGAGTGATTAACTGCCTCTGCAGCCTAGAGGCAGATCTGGGCCAGAGTCGGTCCACCCCTGTGTGTGTGTGTGTGTGTGTGTGTGTGTCTCTGTGTGTGTGTGTGTGTGTTGTGTTGTGTTGTGTTGTGTTGTGTTGCATTCTTTGTGTGTGTGTGTCTGTTGTATGTGTGTGTGTGTGTGTTGTGTGTCTGTGTTAATGGCTCTGGGAGGAGGCAGGAACAAACCTTGGGGGGAGAAGAAATGGCACGTTTTAATGCTTTTCCAAGTTAAAATTCAACTTGTTTCACAGCCGGCATTTGTTCCATCCTTGAGTCATGTGCGTGCCCTTGACTAGGCACTGAGTGTTTATTTTCGTGTTGTGAACTCTTCTGCTTATGTTTCAGCCCTTGACTTTTCATGCATGCTGTAACCTCTTGCATCCAAATCACGCTCGCTTACAGGCTATCTATAAACTGCACATGAAAAAAACCCTTTGTTCTCCTTGGCATATGGGGAACACTTCAATGCTGTTCTCTTTGAAACTGTAAACAAAAATAATTTTTAAACAAACTGAAACAATCAGATGTGACTCTCTGAACTTTATAATATAAGATCTGGAATAATATTTTTCCATCTCATAAAATCGAATCATAGATCATTCTAGTCAGGACCAAAAATAGAGAAATAACCTAGGATGAAATATTCTCTTTTGATCCCAATGAACATGCATGTTTCAAGCATAAATAAAAAGGGGTCAGCCCTATGTTCCCACAGCCCAATTGTCCCACAGCCCTATGTTCACACATTTCTAAGATTTTTCTCTTTATTAGGTCCTATGTTCCCACAGTTCCCATATTTCTAAGATTTTTCTCAAAATGATACCCTATGTTCCCACATTTCTAGGACATTTTCAAAATTAGGGTTAGAGCTGGAAATGGTTAGGGTGGGAACATTGAAATGTGGGAACATAGGGCTGTGGGAACAGTGCTGTAGGAACATAGGGCTGTGGGAACATAGGCATGCTCCCAATAAAAGTGTATGTCGTGTGGGAACACTGCGCTGACCCTCTGATGTTTGTGATTCAGATCTCTTGCTCATGGTATTAAATTAGCAAATAGATTTAGTTTGGTTATTAAATCAGCTTTAGTTACACTTTAGACTTTGCATGTTGCCCATTATTAGCCACGTTTACATGGACAGTGTTTTTGTCATTCCAATTAAACTATTCCAATTGAAAAATTTGTGCCGTCTCTTTCATAGACTGTATATACATACAGTCTATGGTCTGTTTACATGGGGTACATTCTATTCCAATCAGGTGCCCTCAAGGGCTTTAGAATCTTTGATTGGAATAGCCATTGTTGTCTACTTTTCCTTGAGAACATACAGCAATCTGAATGACCGAGTGTTCATTCGGAATAGGAGCGGACTCCACCACCTCTTTTATTCTGATTAAAATTCTGATTCATGATGCATTCTGATTGAGGTGTTTATGACAGTTTTTATTCCGATTGAGCCGTTATTCCGTTTCTAATTGGAATAGAAGTGTCCATGTAAACGTGGCTATTGAAATTAGGGCTTTGTGTATACTTCAGCTTTGTTTTAATGTTTATTTATGATCAAAATGATTTCTGTTGACCAATGAGCTGTGCTGTCTGACATGTGGAACTGTTGTTCTCAGATACCAGGTCAGTTCACAGCTGGACTCCTTGCTCAACTACCATCACAAGAATGTCTTCAGAGTCCTCCTCCCTCTCCCTGTTATCACAACGACCCACATGGACTGGAAAAGTGTCTCTCGATCTCCCTCCTCCTGTCAGTGCAACAGAGCGTAGCTTTAATAACCATGTGTAATGTAGACGGTATCTACAGTAGTGTGTGTGTGTGTGTGTGTGTGTGTGTGTGTGTTTGAGTGTGTGTGTGTGTGTGTGTGTGTGTGTTTAATGAGGGTATCTACAGTAGATGCTCTGTTGGCCTGACTCGGCATCTCCACGCTTGGTGAGCAGAGAGGAGACATAGTAGAGATCTCCATGTCTGGCGTGGGGTCTGCCAAGGATACAATTCTGTCTGGATCTTCAGAGTCTGGTCATGTGATCTGCATCTCTAATAGAGCATCACAGTCCCGCCCCTCCTCCGAGAGAGCTTAGTTTCCGGAAGTAAATTTCCCATTCATTTCTCCCATTGACGTTTTGGAAAAATCCGGATCTAAAGAGTTTTAGAGCATGATCATTTCGAGTGAAAAAACGAAGAGAAAGTCCAAAAAAAGTCAAAGGTACAAGACTGTGTACATATTTTCATTTCCGAGCGAAGGAACTACTCACCACCACGCCTCACTGAAAAATATATAAGCAACACGAACCAGCGTGAAATCATTTCCAACCGGCGACAGCACGCGAACCCTTTCCTCCAAACAGTGATTTTTATATAGTTAATAGCAGTTATTTCAGGAGTAATCGTGTAAATAATAGTGTTTTGGTATTGAATGTTATATTTACCATCGTGCATTTTATATCGTGTGTGTGTGTGTGTGAAAGCGGTTAACGTTAACGTTAGCAACATTGTGCAGTGCTTCTTATCTGACTGCCATCCTGATGCCCTGCTCTTAGACCACCATATTCAGTTTATTAACTTGCTGTGAATTATTACACAAAATGTTCATTAAATGTACGAAGAAGTATTTCTAGGTTAATTTTTTATATGACTCGTACAGTATGAAGGCTACAGTAGCCTAGCTAATGTTAACTAGCATTACCAAACCTCCCTGCAAAACTCACCACACAACTTTGTAGGTTTGATAGGTCTTGTCCCTCATGCTGGCCCTTACAAAACCCACAAGCTGACCCTCGACACACAACAGTCAATAATGTGACCCGATTTAAAGTGGTTTTCACCCCTTTGGACACTCTTGATTTTGTCCTTGAAACAGTGAAATATTCACGGGGGCATGGACGGTTTGCTTACCATTTTACTGCAGTGCATCCAGCATCCAGCTTGTGCTATCAGCTAGCTAGCTAGTTCAAAGGTTTAAGTACTTAATGGGGATATACAGGGCTTTTTATGCCTCGACTAAGTTGATGTTTCCTATAAACAACAATTCATGTTCATAGAAACAACAAGATCACTAAAACATAATATATTTCATGCTGTTGCAGCATGTACTGTAGACTAATGTTAGCAGCATTATAATGACATTCTAATGTCTGAAAGGCTAATGATTAGCCTATCGGCTACCTGAAAAGTTAAGTGTTCAAACTAGCATTTACAGTGTTCTATTTGATGGTGGCCCTGACTAAGTTCGTGTGATATATAAACCACACTCCTTGTTGATACAAGTACCGTCCCTCCCTTCCTTCACTTTCTCCCTTTCTATCTCTCTGCTGCCAGCTCCGGCATCTCTGAGCACAGTTCTGTTCAAAGGAAAGGTTCCTCACCACTCTTATCAAAGTGCTCGTTCTGAAGGATGAGTTGGTTTGAGATGAGCACTTTGGATGCACAGTCTGCGTTGCATGGTAGGCTCTGACTGTCCTCAATGACTCATAGTTGTAGGTCTATGTTATACAAAAAGGAAAAAAAAACGGGTAAAAAAAAACATAAAACTTTGTCTCCGCATTTCGGCACAGTGCGTGTGGTACAGCTCAGAGTAATGCCCTGTGCTTATATACCAAGGGCACTGAGACATGTTGCATATTATAGCAGAGAATAATGCACCATGCAAACCCATCAAGGGCACGTTAAAGGCACCCCAGTTTTAACAATGACCTCTTCCTCCTCCTTCCCCTCACAGGTTAGCTGTATTATCTTCAGAGAGCATACGCACATGTCCTCGCTAGCCGAGGCTCAGCCAGGCTGATGAAACGCATGCCCGTAGGGCCTGCTGTCAGTCTTTGGAGCATTAGCGTGTCAAATAGCATTGCTAAGGCATGTGGAGGGAGGGTGAGCTTCTTCTGAAAAGCTGTCACGATGCGTGCGACTGCCAAAGGATGAGTCTCAGCGGGCGCGTGCGTCGCGGTGGAGGCGGCAGATCCACGCCCCCTGCGTCGGGGGGCTGTGTGAATGGCGCGAGCGATAATTTCATGCCCGTTCGCCCCACTCGTCCCCGACGCTCGCTAACCTCTCCAATTCCATTTGGCCGTGAAGTGCTGTTTATCCCTCTTACCATGGCCCGTGTTATTTTAATCTGTGCTGCCCTCCACAGAAGGTGCTATTTCTGAAAGATGTATTCATATGCATTGAACTAAAGCTTCCTGTTTTGCTTTCAGCGTGCAGTTCCTCTACGCAGCTGCATGATGCCTCTAGTGTCCCTCCTGCCCGCTGAACCAGCCGTGTGTTGCGGTCCCAGAGATCCAGTTGAAACATCTTACATGTCACTACGACTACGGCAGGGAGTGAACTCCTCGCTGCAATGTTGTGGCTAACGATTCGCTCCTTGGTCCTCCTGTTTGCACAGGCCGCCACGACAACAAAAGAGATGCCTCACAACACCTCTCACTCTTATTTGTCTAGTCTCCGGCAAACGCAGGATGACTATATAGAAGAGAAGGTTACACTCTACTTGACAGTGTCGACATAAGAGTGAATGTGTGAATGAATGTGTCTTAAATAAGTCATAAACGTTTATGACATAACGCTTCTGTTATTAAGTGACATTCGGTATTTGTCATAACAAGTTAAGATTAGGATTAGGGTTAGGTTTAGGGTTAGGGTTAGGTTTCATGTGTCATGACAGTGTCATGTGTTCACGACAGTGTCATGTCACTCTTATGTCGATACTGTCAAGTAAAGTGTTACCGAAGAGAATATATGCACTGCATATGTATATAAGATGGCGGTGGTAGGGTAGTGGCTAAGGAGCAGGGTTTGCATGCAAAGTGGTAAATTTGATTCCCAGTTGCCACCGTTGTGCCCTTAAGGAACACTTACATTGCTCCAGGGAGTCTGGCCCTGCAATTAATTGATGCCTGTATGTTGGATACAAGCGTCAGCCAAGGAAGTAAAGACAAAAAGGCCAGACCCAAGTCGATATGCGGTGTAGATCACTTTCCTTGTGTAATCAACTGACTGAGACAGTTGCTTATGAAATCACGCATGTTTAGGAGTTGCGCAACTGAAAAGTTGCATTCCATTCTCTACTCACTAGCACACTGTATATCTGCATCTGTAAAGAACTGCTGAACACAGCACAAAGTGAAATCTAAGATTAAATAATTTCTAAATCAAGGAAATAGGCCTTTTTTCTGGATGAATATATCACAAAGATATATCTCATACAAAATAAACAAACAAACAAAACAGTTGTACTGTAGCCTTGATTTAAAAATGTTCCATCTTACTCTCAATTTATTTCAGTGTGAACTCAAGTCAAGCTGCTATATCCACCAATATCCAAAACCGACTAGCATGGACCTCGTGGAGTGATCCCCTGTGAATCCCAGTGCTGGGCGGTGTATCCTCTGGGGGACCCGGTGCCCTGACCTCCTGCATGATCTTGAGGTCCCTCCTGGGTCCATGGGCCACTCGCCCAGCATTAGTCAAAGGGAAATTAGCTCTCCTGCCGTTCGGCTGCCTCATTTTTCTTACGCTGTCAGAATGAGCGCCAGCGCATAGCCTCTCCTCTGCTGTTCCCATAGCCTCTCCTCTGCCTTACTTAGCTATTCATTCTGTTGTGCCTTTGAACATGTATGTGTTATTTAATTTGCCAGGGTCTTGTTTCACAGAGAGAGAGAGAGAGAGAGAAAGAGAGAAAGAGGGAGAGAGAAATCTGAATCTAATGCGCTGCATGTAGTTTGGTCTAATGGGTGAACTTAATCATCACCAGTTCTGCCCTCAAGGAAACATGTAATAATAGCAGAGAATGTGTTTCTAACATTCCTCATTAATAATGCTGTGGTGGGTCTGTTGTGACAGTGTAAAACACATGAGCTGCTATTCCTCATCTTAGCCAGGGCTCAAAAAGCCGAGGTGGAGGCAGGAGGAGGAGGGGGGGCGCGAGGCTGGAGGTGTGTGTGTGCTTGGGGGGGGGGGGGGGGGGGCACTGATTGTGTGTGTGTGTGTGCTGTGCGCTGATGACCATCGTCTGTGTTTGTGGATTAGGCTCGGAACTGAACTGGAGCTCAGCTCGGCTCGGACACTGTTCCAGTTTCTCAGTGTTCCTTTCAGTTTTCAGCTGTCTAAAAATACCAGCTGTCTAAAAAATAATAGAGAGAGAGAGCGCGCGAGAGAGATACCCAACTGTTTCTGCTGGATTTGCCTGCTTGACAGCCAGAATGCATGAGTCCCCAGATTGACCAAGCAACACGTCTGAGGTGACAATGACTATTACCTACACCCTCACAAATGCACACACGCACACACACACACCTGTGCACATACAGACACACACACACACACACACACACCTGTGAACACACACATACACTCACACACACACACAGAATAATATACCTTTCACTCATGAGAATCTATTCACCATATGCTTGTTAGTGAAGTTGTTGAAATGTAAATCATGTGGTTGTGTGCCTCTATTATTCATGACATGCATACAGGTTCTGTATGGGTCTGGAAATAAAACAGATATCACCACGCTACGCTACGCCTCGTCTCACCTCGCATCACCTGATGCCCACGTGCGGTCTGTCTCCAGCTCTCATTTCCCCCGGCTGGCCCGTGATGGAAAGACCTCCTGTGGAATGAGACTCTGCTTGGCAGCCTGTCGTGTGGTCGGGAGGGGACTGGGATGGAAGCAGCAGTCAGGGGGGTTTCCTCCAAACCGGTCAGACGCTCCTTACACAACGCCTAACCATAACCCTGACCATAACCATAACCATAACCATAACCGTAACCATAACCATAACCCTCACACTAACCCTAACCGTAAACCAGAAAATAATCCTCAAACCAGGGCCGGTTCTCCCTATACACACACTAAGCAAGTTGCATAGGGCCCTGCAAGTTAATGAAGGTCCCCTCCCCTGTCTCCCCTTGAGTCAAGCTAGCGACAGGTATACAGTTATAGCGACAGTGTCTCATACATTAGGAAGATGATCATGAAACGGAATTACCCTTCAGGGCTAGAGAAATGGAAGAAGAAACTTCACAAGAATGAACAGCGGGAAGAGCAGTCGGGTAAACTTGCTGCATACTGGACAATAGATGCACACTTGCTGCACACTGAACATAGATGCCTGTACGAAGTATTAAAATGATCGTTTAAATAGTGTACGTTTGAAAAAAAATATTAAAGAGAATCAGGGGGAGCCAGTCCAGTAGCCTATGTCTTTGGCAAGTATTCTACTACAGACAAAGGTGAAGAACAGTCAGCCTCAGCCAGTAGGCTACCAGCACAACCATGTACAGCAGGCATCAAAAACAAGCAGCCCAGACCCTAAAGCTGGGCATTTATAACTGTGAAGGTGATCACAGACAATCATTTTTATTTCTCCTAGGCCTTTATGGGGCAAAACACTATATTTGGTAATTTCCGTAGACATCCAAAATGGGATGGGATGATTGTATTGGGAGCACTGAGGTGTCAGGTGCGACAGTTAAAAAAAAAAAGGTTTTGGCCCTCAGAGTTCAGGTAGTAGGAGGGCCCCTTAGCATGATTTTGCTTAGGGCCCCATGGTCTGAACTGACTCTGCCTCAAACTAACCCTAATCCTAAACATACCCCTCAACCTAACCCTAAACATAACCCTCAACTAACCTTAAACATACCCCTCACACTAACCCTAAACATAACCCTCAAACTAACCTTAAACATAACCCTCACACTAACCCTAACCTCAACGCTGAGGGGAAGGAGCAGTTACACGTTCCTCACACAGCTCCTGTTTCTAACTCCAACCCCAACGCTGAGGGGCAGATGTTCCTTACATGGCTCCCTCCATTGAGGGGATGGAGTGATGGGAAAACGGAGGGAGTGAAGGATAGAGGGAAGGAGTGTGATGCAAAACAGCAGCCGCCACGCTGTTTGCATCTACCTCCGTCCTGTTGTAATTACCATCCTTCAGATAAATGGAAATGGCTGAAAGGGCTCGCGTGCTTATTAACAGACCCCTCACCCAAAGTAGAAGTTTATGTGACATTTAATCAGCGAGGCGCCCTGCAGACTGCCAGGCCATTCTGACTGTGCCGCTATTCTAATTCGCTCATCTTGTACAAAGTTCCCTCAATAAAGCCAGGCCATGTTGAAAGGAATTCTGATTTATTTGCGCATATTTCCCGCGGTTATCTCATTCACCTCCCTAGCCTCCTTCTTAACAGTGTGTGAAAGTACATTTCAGATGAAGAGGCTGCGGTATTTCGTTTCCAACATTCCCATCACGTGTAAAATGTCTTCCCATGCCGTTGGTCTGCTTGGAGAGCCTCCTCAGAGCGAGGGGTTCTTTTGCATGCATCTGGCCAGTCTTACCGAACAGGTGTGGGCAAATCTGGGCTCTGACGTCTGCCGAATGCATCCTCGCCGGCCAGCGACAGGCGTGCGCGCACCAGAAGGAGCCCAGCTGGGGAACTCACCTTCACAGGATCAAAGGCTATGTTTAAATCTCACAAAATAAGAGGGCGGGGAGGCTACTGAGAATACAAAATCATCCTCACACAACACAACACAGCCACAACACCTTCACTCACACAACACAACACAGCCACAACACCTTCACTCACACAACACAACACAGCCACAACACCTTCACTCACACAACACCCACCATTCCATACTCCTGAGATCTTGACACTGACGTTAAAATTAAACACACACCTGTTAATCTGAGCAAAATGCATTTAGGGACCCACTTTTACCAATTGTGTGCTGCATGGAGAGGTAGAGAGTCTAGACCACAGCTGGGGACTATTATGTACTTCTGCGATGAGGTGGTGTGGTGTGGTGTGGTGTGGTGTGGTGTGCCGGTGTGGCGGTGAAATGTCACTCGTATCCGTGGGCCCCCCTCCTGGATGGCACCGATTGTGAAAATTGAATCGCATATTCGCAGCCGAGGCCGCGCCAACTCATCACACTCGGAATAATCAAAGCCGACGTATCTCTGGAGCCTTCCCAACTCGGGCAGCTGTCCAATCAGACTGGAGTGGACAGACAGACTCGCGTTTTTATCTGGACGGATGAACTTTTTGTTCGACTCGCCAGACCACTCGAGCAATATTTGTGAATTGTCCATCATAATCACAGAACCATCATGCGGGCAGCTGGCTTCCAACAGCAGCCTCTCCGTCCAGTGGCTGTCCTCTTTTTGAAGGGCTGGGAAACACTCTTCATCCAGGCGATGGCCTCTGTGTGAGGGGTTGGGAAACAACTCTGTGAATTATTTTCTTGGTTCCATCTAGAACTCTACGCAAACAATCTATAGTTTCAGTGTTCTTTATACAGTTTATGGGAAAAATCTCTGAGGGTAATTGTCGCATCATAATGTGGAACTCTCGGTTCATGAACATTCTAATCACATATTTGTGACCGTACTCCTCAACAGGCTAATCAAGACATTTGTGCCTTCTAGTGTGATATTGTGTTATTTATGACTTATGACCCATCTCATAGTGTTATATTATCTGACACATCCCACACTCTTTCTTTGTTTGCCATTTAGTTAGGGTTGGGAAATACTCTTTGTCCAGTCGCCGGACTCTGTGTGATGGGATGAGAGATCATTGAGGAGCGGGCATCTGTTTGAAAGATTGTGACACACTCTTCATCGAGGTGCTGTTTGAAGGGAAGCACTGCCGTTTAAATTATGCAAGACATTAGTGCCTTCTAGCATTATACTATCGGGTTATCAATGACTCTGACTGATCTCCCTTTCCCTTGTTTATCATTTATTTAATAGAACTCTTTTTGTTTAAAAAAGTTGCAGCCTTGCTCATGGGCCTTACTAACGTTACTTCACGTCACACAAGGAATGACTTAACTTCATAAAACGACACAAAGCTGGGACTTGATTTGTGTGCTCTTATCACCGTGACAGATTCTTTTACTCAGCAGTGACAAGCACCTGCCCCGAGCTGACCGCTCCCATCCTCCGTCTCATACTCAGCAAGAGAGGGGAGAGGCGGCTCCATCTCTCTGTGGCGTATTTGAGTGTATCGGAAGGCGGGATTGATTGATCTGCGGTCCAAATGAGATCATTCTGCCATTAGGCTGCAGTTTGGCATCTGGATAGCCCAGCTGTCTCTTGCCTGGAAACAGATGATCACTCTTGGCCGGGCTCGTTCGCCTGGGCCCCCCGAGGACACACTCACACAAATCCGCCCTCAATTTGATCACAGAAATGAAAAAGGATGGTCTCATATGGTTCCCCAATTTGGCCTCCGCGTGGACGGAGCTGATAGAGGTGTGTAAGTGTGTGTGTGCGTGTGTTAGTATGTGTGAGTGTGTGTGAGGTAGACAGAGAGAGAGAGAGAGAAAAGAGTGAAAGAGAGAATAAAGAAAAAAGAGAAAAGTAGACACTATGTGCAGGGAGGGGAAGAGTGAAAATGTAGCAATCCCAATTCCACTCAGGCAGTGAAAAACAGAGAAAGAAAAATGGCCCCAGTAAAGTAGCCCTCAGAAAAAAAGAACAACCTCATTTGTTTACACAAGAACTGCAAAACGGAGAAGGGCTTGGTCACAGCAATGGCTCAATGATTTTGACGTCTGGGGTCCATGGGTAGCGATCCAGCTATGATGTGTGTGTGTGACCTGTAATGTGTGAACCAGTGTGTCTGTGTGTGTGTGTGTGTGTGTGTGCTTGTCTGTGTCTGTCTGTCTGACTGTGTATGTGTGTGTGTGTTCATGTGTGAATTGTCTGTCCCCTACTTAACCGTGGCTGACAGCAGAAGCTTGTGACGGTTTAGAGCCCCTGGAGTGCGGCGTGTGTGTGTGTGTGTGTGTGTGTGTGTGTATGTGTGTGTGTGTGTGCGTGTGGGTGTGCTGCCCCTCTTATCTCTGTGCTCAGCCTGAAGAGGCCCAGTGGTGCTGGGGCAGCACAGAGATCAGCTTATCCATTAACATCTGTAAGAGACACCTGCGGATACACACACACCTGTCTGACCTCATCTGTAGGCACAGGTCACCACACACACACACACACACACACACACACACACATACAGTACAGAGGGACACCTGCAGTCCGGTTTGTCCATATTAAATGGACACACATACAGACTCCTCTCTCTCTCTCTCTCTCTCTCTCTCTCTCTCTCTCTCTCTCTCTCACACACACACCCACACCCACACGTCAACACCCATACCCACAAACACATACAAATATACGCACACACAAACACACCTATGCGTGAGTGTGTGTGTGTGTGTGTGTGTGTGTGTGTGTTTGAAAGCATATCTGAGTGGTGTCGTCTGTGCGCTGAGCGACGCCGGTCCATCCCTTGGGGCATCCTTCCATCATGCCCTTGCCCACCCTGGATAAACAGACATCCATCGCGGGACTGTCTGAAATTGATTGTGCACTGGGTGAGATTAGAGCGTGGCCGAGGAGCGGGGGAGCAGGCAGGCGGGAGGCAATCGGCAAATGGTAATGAAATTAAATGAAGCATGAAGGCGGGTTTTGGCTTTTTGTCACCAGAGAACATGAAAAATAAATGCTTTGGTTTTAAGCGATTCTTAGCTTCAGGAGTCACATGTTGACTCCTGAGACTCGCTCTCTTTCATCTCTCTCTCTCTCTCTCTCTCTCTCTCTCTTTCTGTCTTTCTCTGATGCATTCTGTGACTCTGCAATCTTTTATGCGTGAAATACAATAACTCTTATCAATGGCTGTACAACACGATACAGCCACAAAACAAAATACCTACAGCCCAGCAATACTAGACATGGAGGACAAACAGACGCTGTGTGTCCATGACGACCAAACGATGTGTGTTGCTATGGACACCATTTAACAGTGTGCTCAGGTAAACAGACTGCTTTTGTGGATAGCTCTCCTACCCTGAGAGTTCTGACAAGGCTTCATATTTCATCAGTCTTTGAATGGCAGAGGGTTCCTTCAGAAGGGTCCTTCGCCGGATGTGAGAAGTGTTTTGGGGTCAGCTGATTTGCCCAAGGCCTCTTCAGCACAACGCCACATGGGACTACACTTGAGGTGATTCCAGGAAGTGGACTCTGTACAGTATAATCTCAAAGCTACAGTTTCTTCAAGACATGGACACAGTTACTGTATAACATCTGACCATAACATTAAACTTATGCACACTGCATTGGATTATTTTCGTTGCCCCTTACTAAACTAAACATTCTGAAAGTAGTTGAATTCAACAGTTTGAATTCAACTAAATCTGCATTAGATTAAGTAACCTGGCAGATCCATTCTACTCTATTCTATATTTCCAAAAACTGATATTTGTTTATGGACGTTGTCTATAATGGGCTATGGATGTCAGGGGCTCTCTGAGCATAGAGTCTAATCGTTACAATCTGTCAGGACGTGGACTGAGAGAGGCGTCGTTATGCAATACACACGCTGCAGTGAGCGTGCACAAATAACAACAGTCGATTCTGAATGACAGGTAGTGGCGTCAACATATATTTGATTTGGGGAAATTTCATTTTTATCGAAATATCAAATATCAACTCTCTTTGCCTCAAGGCTCTGCTATGACCTCATCACATGAGACTGTAACAGTATCACAATCAGACACATCAATCTTTCTCACCGACACTTGGTCTGTGTGTGTGTGTGTGTGGGTTTGATTTGTTTGTGCAGATAGGGTGACATCTCTGATACAGCATGCAGAAGTCGGATTTGTAGCGTCTCTGTTTTTCTATTGACTGGTGTGTGTGTGTGTGTGTGAGTGTGTGTGTGTGTGTGTGAGAGTGTACGTGTCTGTGGTAGCTAGGGGTCTTATCTGATGGTGGATATTTCTGTCAGCTATGATGCTTATCAGTCTGTTGAGAGCACCTAGTCTAGGGGGATTAGAAAGGGCACAGGAAATCTGATATGCTGTGTGGTCATAGAAAATGCCATGCTAATGTCTGAGAATATGTCAGAATGGGGAGACATTAGTCCCAAAATATGTGTTTATCAGAAATATGACCGAGACAAACAGGATGATATATTTGACTTTGTCTGGAGAAACATTCTCAGTTTTGCCCTGAAGGCATACGTGGCATTTGGAGAAAAGCTACACTCATCTGTTTACCTCAATAGTCTATTTATTACTTGGTGGCTGTGAAATGATTGAGAATATTTTTTTTCTTGCATAAAATATTCTCTGAAGTCATTACACAGAAATTTAGACTCAATCAAAAGTGATGAGAAAACAAAAGCAAACGAAGGCCAGGAAATAAAAGGCATGCTTCATTTGTTTTTGTTTGTGTGTTTACTTGTTTGTTTCTTTTACTCTTTAATCTGGAAAGCACAGAACATGAAACCCCTTTCAGCAATGGAATAAACTCTACCTGCGTACACTGTAGGTTTGGGCCAGGTAGGTAGGTTTTGAACCTTCAATTAATATACCCTGTGTGGGCCTAAATATAGCCTTATGTTTCCTACTGATGTGGGGCTGAAGGTCTGGGTGTGGGTGTGGGCATGGGCTGGCATCGCTCTAGAGAGATAAGGGGCCGAGGTTGGTGCACGGCTGAAATGCCACTCCACTGGCATGAGCAGATTAAGGGAGTGACAATAAATTAATGACTCCCCTTAACGTCATCAA
The DNA here is from genome assembly GCF_018492685.1 of Alosa sapidissima. Taxonomy (NCBI): domain Eukaryota; kingdom Metazoa; phylum Chordata; class Actinopteri; order Clupeiformes; family Clupeidae; genus Alosa; species Alosa sapidissima. The sequence continues at coordinate 9,938,121 of NC_055979.1, read as the reverse complement.
ATCACATAATAGCTTTGGGTCCACTGATTTAAACTGGTAATCAGAGAGGACCTTGGCATTACTGTGAATATATTTAGGTATGTTACTAACCTGGCTGGCACACTTGTCTGTGTTTCTGTGTGTGTGCATGTTTTCTGTGTGTGTGTGTGTGTGCACATGACAGGGCAGGTTTTACTTTGTGCATGTGTGTGTGTAATTTTCATGCAAAGTTATCACAAGATGTGGGTAGAGTAAAAAGAGGGGGAGAAAGAGAGAGAGAGATAGAGGTGAATTTGTGTGTATGCGTGTATTTGTGTGTATGTGTGGGTAATAAAAACGTGCATGAAACTCTATTGTTTTTGCAGCGGAGGGTGTCTGGTACTTCTAACATCAATTAAAACTTCTGTCCCGAAGTTGTGGTTTCTCTGAGAGTGAGCAGCCGGAGGCTAGCGACACTAACCCCCTCAGGAGGCTCACGGTGCAGAGGGGATTTCAGACGATTGCAGCTCTCCGCTCTTCCCCCAATCCTCTCCCGTGGCCTCTTCCCCATGTTGAATATTTATATTCGTTTTACAGTACAAAGCCTGGGCCTCTGCGCTAATGAAATAAGTAGTAGGTTTATGCATTCCCTGTCACTGCATCTCGCCGTCGTGATTCATAATGACATGTAAATATTTGAATTACAATTGCAGCTCTAAGCAATTATTCACTTACATAATGTAAAAAATGCCTACTTTCTCTCTCTCTCTCTTCCTTCTTTATTGCCATGAGTCACACATTGTGTTTGTGTCTCAGATGCATATCACTGCGGCAAGATTGGAAAGTTCTACACATATGGAAAAGCAGAGAGAAATGCAAAGGCTGGCTCATTAATGCAAGGTGCCAACTGAAGGTCTGTCTTTCTCACTGAGCAATGGATGAGTGCTCAGAGAACAATACAGAAGAATAGAGCACAGCAGAACAATGCAAGCTGTGTGTGTGTGTATGTGTGTGTGTGTGTGTGTGTGTGGGGGGAGGGGGGGGGGGTAACTCTTTCATATTTCTTTAACTTCAACAATGGATGTTAGCTGTTTTTTATTTCACAAAACCAAACCAGTTTTTTTCCACCTGTCTCAGTGACTCTTCACAAACGTAACTGCAATGTTGTGTCAAACAGTACAGCCTTTGAAGTTGCCTTCAAAAATATTGAGGCTCGATACTAGAGGATTTTCAGGAGCTTTCCGGTGGTTATCCGCAGATCAAGTAACATCAATGTGCTGGAGGGGCAGACCTCCTGATAGCCTCTTAAGGTAGATGGCATGCCCTCTGCCATTTTAGGACTAGGATGTGAAAAAAAAAAAAAGTCATCTCTCTTTCTTCATATAAATGTGAAGGTCTTACTAAGTATGATTGTCAGGCTTTTGTTAGATTGTATTTGAAGCCACTCTGGAGTCGGACAAAGATGCTCAGACAGAGTGTGAGAGTCGTGACATTCTCACAGATCACACCTCTCTCGTAAGGGCTCTTTTGTCCTGGAAGGACTGTGCGCTCCAATTTGCAGTCATGCATATGCAAGGTCTCTTCCTTCAGTCCCCCGATGTGGAGTTCGCGCCCACCGCGTGTTACTCTCCGCAGGCAAAGCCGGGGACGCGGGTGGACGGCAGGATTCATTTTCCCAGGTCATCGTGTCCATGAGAAGAGGCCTGAGGTGTCCCTGAGGCAAGGGCAGCGAAAGCGCTCCAGAGAGACGACGGGGGGGTTGGGGGGTGAGGTGGGGAGTGTCCAGGCCAGCCGCAGGTGGAGACATAACTAATCCTCCTGCTTAGATATGGAGTCAAATAGCAGTGCAGACCAGGAGATTCCTGAGCAGGCCAAGGCCGTGTTTCAAGTTCTAAAACTTTAAAAAATTTTAAACGTTGTGGTAAGTGGTAAAACATTTAGTGGTAAAACATAGTATGAAGAGTATTCTACAGAGAAACACATTTTTGCATCCAATACATCCTTTCTACTGTTGCTCTACATACACATGACGCTGCTGTCATTTGGAAACCTTGTATCTCCAAATGAAGACTTTGGTTCCAAAACGCTATATTCTCCATTTCAACGAATTTTCATAAGTAATTTTTTACACTTTGTTTTCCCTGTAATTTCAGTGCAACTGTAATTGGGTTATTGTTATTTGATTTATCCTTAGTAAGTCAAACCAGAAAAACTGTAATTGTATTGAAATTACCTGAAATACACAATGAAATAACATGATTTATTAATGTTTTTTTTAAATGGAGATATAGAGTTTTGGAACCAAACTCTTCAAATATATATTGTTTTATTTGATAACACAATGTTGGGTTATTTCAAAAAAGTTATTTTCAGTTTCATGAAAATTACAGTAATGGATTTGGAGATACAAGGTTTCCACCCAAAAGCAGCGATATTTCAACTGTCTTTGGAATTTAGTAAACAACTGAATAAAACCTTTGTTTAAAAGAGTTTCATGTGCCAATATAGGTTTCATTTATGGTGCTTGGTAATTGGAAGTGAACAAAGGGTTCCCAGACCAGCTCTCAATCTATGAGAATTGGTCTACAGTCAGCCAGGCTAGGATAGGGTTGAGATGTCTTAACCAAGAAATGCCCACCCCCGACATACACACACTCCATCTATGTTTTGGTCGTGTTTGCTGGGAACGATGGATAGCACATCACTGTGGACACTCAGGAGACAAGTGCAGTCAGGAAGCATGGCTGCCTCCCTAAAAACATTCATTACAGCTGAGATGATAAGACAAGTCAGACATAGACAGTCAGGAAATTCAGAAAAGTCAGAAAATGAAAGTATTGACCAAGCGGCTGCCTCCTCTGCCTGCATTCTCCTGCGTCTGGCTTTGCCCAGACGTCACCAGAGGCCTGGGAATGACGCGATGAGAGACAAGCGTCTGACAAGAGTTTGACTGAGAAATGATATTCAGCGTGCAATAGAGAAAGAGGGAGAGAGAGAGATGGAGAGAAAGATAGAGAGGGAGAGATAGCGAAGATGGCAATTCATCACCACCACTTTTTCCCAGGAGACATCAGCAGATGGAGAAAGCCGGTGATGGAGAATGGCCGACTGCGGTCTTGTCTGGACTCCCCAAGCAGTCGGACACATTGACTCACAGCTTCTAATGTGTGTGTGTGTGTGTGTGGTGGGGGTTGGCCCTTGGTCAACAATCTCTTGACTATCACAGATTAATATGTCTCCTATTTCACATTTATGATACTGTTGGTCAGACAAACTACTGGCACAAATGAACTTTATTTGCTTTAGTGCCATCACCCTTTTATTCTACTATCATTCTTCCCATGCTGCTGGGTTACACTTTACTTGACGGTATCTACATACAGTAAGAGTGACATGACACTGTCATGAACATGTCATAAACATGATAAAAAAAGTCATAAACGTTCATGACATAATGCCTCTGTCACTCGCTTCTGTCAAGTGTCATTCGGTTTTTGTCATGACAAATTAGGGTTAGTGTTTGGGTTATGACAATGTCATGTCACGTCTCATTTTTAATGGTCGGGTTTGCTGTTGGTCCCTCATTCTAAACTCATTAACCATCCTTTACACATTACTGCCATAGATTGACATACTCTCTTTTCATGGTTCGGATACTGTTGTCCTTTCATACTTGAGTCAATATCTTTCCTAATTTCAGATATACACAGAAGAGCTATTAAATTCCTAGTGCTGTAGGTAGCTGATTTCCCACAGCAGCCGATCAACAATCACCAAAGCCACCTTTGTGCAGAAAAAAACATCACTAACAGAGTAGTCTTCGAGAGCATTTTACTGGGGTTATCCAGCAGGCACTTTCCTTCATAAGTGTTTCATATGACTATAGCGGATTAATGGCCTGTTTCTTTTCATAGTTGAGAAGACAACAGCAGGTTTGTTTTAGTCAGCACCTCGCTTTTGTTAGTGATTATTAGTGTTTTCCATAATGAGCAACCTTTCGTCTTACCTTTGATAATTTTCCAGAAATTAATGTTTGACATGAAACAGTAATTAAGTAAACATAATAAGTAGGTCTTATTTTTAGATGGTTTTATTTGGAGAATGCAATTAGCCAATACAAGTCTTTGAGAGTTACACGGAGATATTAAAATAGTACTTCAGTGATCCCTTTCAAACACACACACACACACAGACACACACACACAGACAGACACACACGCGCGCACACACACACACAAACACACAAACACACACACACACACACACTCACTTGTCTGAAAGTCTTGTGGAGGAAATTGCTTTCAAACTCATCCTCGTGACTCCTGCTAGGGATGTACAGTGTGCCAAACAGGGGAGTCATGTGACTGGCTGATACGATGCCCTGTCCTGATTAGGGCCAGGATGTGCGATCACACAAAGGGAAGAGGAAGAGGAGGAGGAGGAGGAACGGTGATTGCACTTCAGTTTCTACCTCACACATCTCATCTTCCTCGAGCAACTTTCCCTCTCACTGCAGCTGCATCACAGAGCAAGTAGGCAGGAGACAAACACTTTGACACTTTGCTTCCTCCAATGTTCAATCAAGCCCCCCCCCACCCCCCTCCTCCTCCCCTCTTTTCTTTCTTATTTTTAAACGGCAGGACTTATGTGAATGGCCAGTCGCTCCGGCAACCAGACAACTCACCTGGGTAGGACATGATGGATGGCTCCAATCGTACGCTCTCATCAATCAGCAATAGTGCAGCACAGCGAAAGCAGGAATGAAAAAAAAAAAAACAGGGAAAAAAAATAAAGCAAAGGGGAAAATGGAGAATAAAAAACTCAAGTGCAGAAGACTGAGGAGAGCTGGGACATTGTGCTCTTTCTGAGGTCTGTGACAATCACATATTCCTTTTTGGAGTCTGCCATCCCTGTTTTCAACACGATCAGTGGAATAAAAAAAAAAACACTTAAAGCAGAGAGGATGCAAATAAAAGCAAATGAGATTCAAGCTAAAAACCGGGTGGGGGGGGGGGGGTGACTGAATATTCACACATTTAAAAGGCATATTTTGTCAAAGGCTATTTTAGGAAAAAAATGCACTTCAGGAAGTTGAAAGCAAACTGTGTGGACTGAAGTGACCAGATGAAGGTGCAATAAAGGTTTTATTTGCGTCCTGGGAGGATTTGAAGTTGACATTCACATTTATTTTCTGGAGAACTCGGCCTCTTCTGTTCTGAAGTATGCTACTTAACTGGCCAGTGTACAGCTGAGCAAATGCACTTCATGCAACATTTTCCACCCTCATCCTTTATTTAAAAGAACCACAGAATTTTTTCAACTCTGGAACAGGAACATATTATGGAGGACCTTGGCAGAAATATGCATAATTTAGACCAGATCCAATCCAATATGGTTTAGATCATATTTTCAAGCTCTCATAAAGTGCAGGGTAATTGCAGAGAAAGATAAACTCTTTTCATCTGATAGGAACATGGATTCCCCCCCCCCCCCCATATCAATACAATCGGTAACTTTACACTTTCTATATGCAATCGCATGCTGAGAGAGAGAAGAAGGGAAAGTGCTCAGTAAAATGGCACACCTAAAAGGTGAAGTTCATACAAAATCAATAGCTTCTGATGGGATAAAAATAAGAATCAAAAGCTCTCAAAGAAGACTCTGCTTTTCTGCCCTACCAAGGTGAGAGAGTACAGTTGCACAAGGCAACCCTCTCAAAGGTGTGTATTTCATAAGCCGACTACGACAAGAAAATCAGGAGGTTCCAGTTTATTTGCAGTGTGTGTGTTTGTCTGAATACATATTTATGTGTTGTGGGATTGTTGATTGTGTCTTTCAGGTTCCAGTTCATAAGCAAGACTCTCGCAATAGTTTACCATGTGGATAGAATGCTGCAGTCAAGGGTTTGTGCTTCTGATTCATTCCTTCAGTTGTCTGTCTTGTAATGTTGCTATGCAACACTTGAAACTGTGAAGTTATATTTGAGTGGCGACATAATAACAGAATAAAAACAGAATAATATATTTGTGTTGAGGTCCTGTTCACCCTATCTGAACTTATTTTCTGATAATGACCAGTGGACAATACATTATCTCTTACTTATATTTGACCATTCTACCATATACCATATCTACAATATACCATGATATCTTCAGGCTCAGCTGGGGTGCAGCACTCACACTGTAGTGTGTAGATGTGTTTCGGGGCTGTTCCATTCACTGTTGTTGGGTGTGGTCCGATGGATGGTTGATTCATGTGCAGCCATGGAGATGAGTGTGAAACCACTGCAGGCCTGGGCTGGCCTTCTAGCCTTCGTAATTACTTCTCCATGTAAATCTTAGGGAACTGACCGCTGAGACCTTTACAGTTGTGCCTGTGGTCAAACTCCAGGCTGGTGGGTGACCTTGGCTGGGACAGCGGCAGGAGTGGGAGGCCTCGGAGACCAGAGTGGCGGGGCTCGGACGCGAACCGCGTTTCTGAAACGGGTCCAAAGCTCACAGCACCGTCCCATAGGTCATAGGCACAGGTGTCTGGGTGATGGATTGCATTGGTCAGACCGCATTTGGGCAGTAATGGCAATGGACCTGTTATGGAAGAAAAGGGGAGAAAGGCTTTTGGCCCTTGTGGTATTGGCACTGTCACCTTGAGGTCTCTGCAGGAGAAAAAGAGAAAGTGAAAGGGAGAGAGAGAGGGGGGGGGATTTATAACTTCTGGGGAACTGGATTATGTGCATGTGGAGTTCCAAGTAATTTGACGGACCTCAACAGGTTAGGGTGAACAGATCTCAGTAGGTTATATCCATTGTATATCCATTGCAATCAGCTTTTTGTAATTCTACAAATAAATAATTGTTTAGCATTATTGTGTGAGCAGACATGGGGGACTCGAGTCACATTTTTTTAGGACTTGAGACTTGACTTAGACTTGAGACAAATGACTTGAAATGACTTGACTTTTTATTTTTCCATAGATATTAAGGAGTTAACTTTTCGATTTTAGATAATCTGCTTAGGTGCTGTTGCATGCGTCACACGGGCGAACCTGTCATTGTTACCAACAGCAAGTGCCAGTTCAAATGAGGCTGACTGAGGTAGGCTAACTTGCAAATATGGAAAGCTCTATGTTTATACCAAAACAAAAAAATAATGTTTGGCTACACAGATGATGTATCGGACAACTCAAATGAGAAATGAACAGCAGTCTGCAAGTGCGCAAATTAGCGACATAACCACCACCACGTTGATTTTCATCTGTCAGAAGTTAGTTGTGTTAGAAACCTAATGTCAAATTTGAGGCATGTTAAGAGTTGGCTTTGAATCTATATTATGCTTTTTAGTTAACACCATATTAGGGTAAAATGTGTGAAATGGCAAAGTGAAACATTTTCTTGTCTAAGTTTAATCTTGATATGCTAGCGAAAATGTTGCCAATGTAAGTGTAATCTTAAGTAAGAGCCTCTCTTTCTCCCTCCCTCTTAAACACGTCCCTGTTCCATACCTTACAGCCTAGTAGGCTAGTAATAACAGTAAGTAGGCCTATCTAACTGCCAGCAATCAACATAGAAAAGTAGCTTACTTCACATGTTAGGCTTATGTATAATATCATATAGCATTGACGGTCCTAAACCCTCCTAAAACCCATTGCGCTGCCGCGCTTGTCAAAGTTTGGCAGTGACGTTAGCGGCAGCGTTTGATCGATTGATTAGGCCACTTCTTCAACATTAATGGGTCCCTGGAGATGTGACAGGTCAGGACAGGTGTAACTTGAACTGTTTAAATATATTTTCATGATTTGATGTAGCTTACCTAATATTTGAGGCGTATTGAAACAATAATATTATAATATTGTATTGTATGCTATTGTATAATAGGTCTACTTGAAATAAATTTATTTTTCTTCATATACATTTCCTCTTATTCTATAAACCGTTCAGATGTATGTGGCTTGAATGACTGAAAACACTTCAGTTTCTAGCCTATTCAGCAGTTCATAACTAGCCTGTAGCTTATTTTAAAATAAAAAAGTGGGTAAATCATCATGAATTTGTATTATTTGGCTATGACTTGACTTGCTTGACCCAAGTTATGACTTGACTTGACTTGCTTGATTGTCACAAAAAATGACTTGGACTTGCTTGAGACTTGAAGGTTAAGACTTGAGCCTTGCTTGTGACTTGCACATGTGTGACTTACTCCCACCTGTTGAGTTCCAAGTAATTTGACAGATCTAGGTGGCATGTGAAGTTCTAAGTAATTTGACCGATCTCAGTAGGATGAACGGATCTCAGTAGGTTATATCCATATGTATATCCATTGCAATCAGCTTTTTCTAATTCTACAAATAAATAATTGTTCAGCATTATTGTGTTGAGTTCCAAGTAATTTGACGGATCTACGTGGCATGTGAAGTTCTAAGTAATTTGACGGATCTCAGCAGGTTAGGATGAACAGATCTCAGTAGGTTATGGGCCAAGTATATCCATAGCAATCAGTTTGTTTTTATTTTTTATTCTACAAATGAAGCCTGCCAGAAGTGCCAAAAGAATGAATCAAATTCTGTGTTTTTTAGGACCCTTGAATTGCTGCAGTCTTTTATGCCTTGCACGTCCCCACCTGGGTCTAGCAATCACTTACTCTTATTTACGACTGGCCCTCTATGCAACCCCAGCTAAAGTAGCACAGACCATAAATTGTTCCTCTAGTTTGCCGAGACAAACATGGTCCGAGGAGGTTGTTGTTTCGATGATTGATTTATTTTATGGACAGCGGGGAAATTGAAAGCGGGAATCTCGGAGACGGCCTCTCCCCACGTCCGTCTCCGTCTGTCACCTGTCCTCATCGTCCAGTTTAATGGCTCCTTCTTACCTCGTATCAGTTTGTTGTGTCATGTCGTTGTGACACAGATATGCGCACTAGCACACACACACACACACACAAACACACACAGACACATGCATACACAGTGATATGTTGTCACTTTGTCGACAAACAAAATGGTTCTTGCTCAGGTGTGACTTTTGACAATATCTTGTTGTATGTGAATTTGTGTGTGTGTGTGTGTGTGTCAGTCTGTCTATCTGTATGTCTGTGTGTGTCTGAATACATATTTATGTGTTGTGGGATTGTTGATTGTTTCTTTCAGAGACGAAGCACACAAACACACACACACACACAAATACACACTAGATGAGGGGTGAAATGCAGGGGAACTGAACTTGAACTCTAGGAATGAGAACTTGTTTCCCTTGTTTTATCACAAACACACCTGCCTAAGTGACAGTGAGAAGATGGTGCCATGTTGATAAATGAAGGCATTTAAATAGCAAATGAGCTACGAGAGGCGTCGCTGAAGGTCACTGCCATACGTCTAATGCGGAAACTTTACCAGGCCTGGCAATAATTGCTTCCCTGAGCCAATGTTTTGCATGAATATTAAGCAGGATGGTAGCATATGCTCTTCTGCAGCCAGCCAGTGCACTGCTAAATTGGCCCAGAGTTTTGGGCTTTACTGTGTTTAACGCTCCTCTGCTTATTGGCTGACACCGTCCATAGGTCAAGAACTGTAAAGCATTTTAGCGGAGGGAATATCTTTAAGCTATGATTAAAACCCAGAGAGTGGCTTTAAAAAAACAAAAAAGAATTCACCTTTTATCTGTGCATATCATGATTATTCATAAAGAAAAGGGGGTACATAGCCTCAGAACTAAAGAGCGATTTTATGTGGTGAATGGGAAGCACTCACCGTAATTTCCAAGAAGACTGTTTGTCTTTGCGTTCCCCAGGGGGCCTCTACAAGTGTGGGCTTGGCCATTCAAAAAGCCCCAACATAGCTCGGTTTCAGGGAGCGGTGGCACACTTTCTGATCCCACCCTCATCTCTTTCTTCATCTTGTTCCCCATATTCCTTGTCCTAAACAAGAGTGAAACCCCTACAAATATATACTTAAAACATGTGCACATGATAGTTAGACAGGCATTACGCATTAAGCTGGACACTCTGGCGGAATGGGCTTGCCTGAGTGACCGTCACGTCACGTCACGTCACGTCACGTCACGTCACAACACAAGCACGTCACGTGTACCTCTGTGGCACTATGGCTGGGACTCTGGCGTAACAATAAATTCAGTTGACAGGTTCACCTTCCAAATTTGCAAAAATGGAAGCAGGCAAAATTATTTGGCAAGGTTTCTCTAGCCAGGGTCATGAAGTGCTATGCAGGGATCGCAGGTAAGCGTCAAGCAGGATCCATGCGTACACCCCTATGTTATTCCTAACCAAGGAAAGTGGGAAGAGTGAGGGAAGGTGGTGGGTTGAAAGCAGGTTGGCTGGGAATAATTTACCTGATAAGAGTGACGCTGTTGGTGTGTCAAATTTCCTCTAGTGCTTCAGTTTAGAAGACCATTGAAATTGAATGTCATGCCATGGTCAATTTAATTTGCATTTCATTTACACAACGTCATAATGCCTGAATACATCTCAAGAAGCACTAAGGCGACAGTGATAAAACAGACTCCCTGAGTGGACAGACAAATATGCCCCCATCAGGAGAAACCCACAGTGCACACTAGATTGGCACACCTTACTACTTATACATACAAACATACGTTTCATACTGAGGACTCAACATAAGAGATCACACGCACACCGCATCTCACTCACACAGCACATATCACAGCCATATCTCTGGCTGGTCATGTCTCTTATCTGACCATGTTTCGAACAATCCGATCATTATTAAGGACATTGCCAGAGAAAAGGCATCAGTCACAGCTGAAAATTGTGTGCGGGAAAAGTGATGAATAACACACTAACTGGCGAGGAGGTGAGAGTCTTGAATAATGCATGTCTGACATCGTGTGCATCTTTCCTCCCTCAAGGTCAACCCTGTTATTTGTGTTTGTGTGTGACTTTGTATGTATGTGTGTGTGTGTGTGTGTGTGTGTGTGTGTTTGCAGGTGTAGTGCGCAAGTGATTTTTTTTTTTTGATGAAACAGCCGAGCTTAACGCGGTGACACTTGATGGACGTGTCTCTTTGAAAATGTGAATACCAAGGTCCACATTTAAATGGCATCATTTGCATTGTGCTCTCTGACACCAGAGGCCTGCCTCTGCGGTTCGGTGTCTTCTGCTCTCAAAACCACCCGACAAGCCAGGAACAGGGGCGCACCGGAATGAGACTACAGCTCGCAGTGAAACATCTTGTCACCGTAAGCAAGACGTCTAAAAGTCAAGTGCATTTTTTATCTTTTCATTTTCTCTCTCTCTCTTTTTTGTTGAAGTCATTGCATTTACGCCCATCAATAATTCATCAGTCTGCGCTGAATTATTAATCTTTTCATAACTAGGCCCAATTATGCTCTGAAAACAGAGACTGCGCCTAAACACATTTTTTTTAGGTTGACCTACATTAGAACTCGGCGCAGGCACCTCTTATCTCATTTTAAAGGAGTGATCCCATTCTCTTTGTCCATTATGAATCTCACTCGATGGAAGGCAAAGGACATCAGAGGACTGAAAGGAAAGGACACACATTAAATAGAAAAATAAAATCAAATGAAATAATTGAATAAATAAATAAAGTATCTCTGGTTCCTCAGATTGGGGCCCTACTGAGAACTGTATTCGCAAGCTTGTTTACAAACACACGTGTTGTTTGTGTTGCCGGCGTCGTTCTTTTTCATGTGTGCATTTCTGCGAGTATTGTCTTTTCCACACCAGGCTCACAGTGAGACGGGGGGGAACCAGAGCTCGGAGCCGAGCCTTCATTAGCCAGACGCTTCTGGTGAGATCTCAATCAAGGACCAATTAAAAAGTAGAAATGTTTCATTCGCGCCCTGCGACTCGCACAGGCTCAGCTGCAGTTCTGATCTGGTCGGCGAGAGTCATTTAATGGTCACACACTACAGTCAGTGTCTTTCCATAATCACACACCAAGACTAATTGTCCTCCTGCACAGTAGCTCACTATGATGGAGCTGGCTTCGCCTCTCTCTGATCTGTCTTAGGCCTGTCAGTCATAAAGTATACAGTATCTATCATTATTAGTGAGGAATCACTTGGTTTTGGTCTGTCAGTTTGGTCTCTTAAAGATTTGTTATTAAAAATTTTCACAGTGGCATTTTAACCAACTCCACACAGTGCTTTCATCCACTTCTGCTGTCGGTCAGCCTTGTGAGTGGGTGTTTCAGCAAATTCATTGTGTTTGGTCCTCATTAATAGCATGCACAAATCCCCCTTTCTTCCACTGTGTGAGTGTTTTAACCTTGCTAAAAAAATTTGTATTCACTGTAACAGAAAAGTAAACAACCTCACAAACAACATAAACAATACCTTAAGCATTGATGCCTCAAAAGAGGTGCCAGGAGCCCTCGGAGCCGAGCGTCTAGGAGATCCACAGTGATAGTGCTCTGGTTATTATGCAAATTGTGAAATCACTCTTTCGAACAGAGAAAACATTATTTGAAAATTAATTTGGCTTGGGTGATTATGGAATTAAAGGTTCTCTGTGTGAAAGGGAAGAGAGGAGAGGGGAAAAAAAGAAGTGTTTCGACCCGGTGGGCACCACACCCTGTTAACCACGAACAATGTGCCATTCACCACAGCAATTTCACAGCTACGCTTAGCAGCGTTCCTGCTAATTCCACGAGTGCAGAGCAAATGCCTTATCCTTTGCCAACCTTCACTTGGATCCACAAGAAACACAAATGTCATTTTAAGCTTCTAATGTGAGAAAACACACCAAGGGATGCCAGTCAAGCTTCAGTCAGTGTCAGTGACCAAAAAATGAAATGTTTATGTCTGGAGCTGTGACTATAAGTGTATCAGTAAACTAACAATTGGAATAGTCAGTAATAATAGTATTATTATTATTATTATTATTATTATTATTATTATTAATAATAATAATAATAATTCACAATGTGTTGTTGTATCTATCTCCTTACCATCTTGTGAATTCTCATTTTTACTTAATTCTAAATCTCTGATGTTTTATTTATTGTTTTGTTTGTTTCTTTGTTTGTGTTTTTTCCCACGATTACTGTGTTAAACGCTCCAAATGTAAAACACTTTGAGCTGCATTCTGTGTATAACATGGAATATTCTTCTTCTTCTTCTTCTTCTTCTTCTTCTTCTATTATTATTATGACCGCCGTGCAGCGAAGCGGCGGTCATATAGGTTTAGTCAGATTTCTTTTTCTTTTTTTGCATGGCCAAATTTCCATCAAGCATTCCCGGGACACTGAAAGACCGGGGTACACGAAACTTGGTGGGCATGTAGCCCCACATGGATATCATGGAACCATCATTTTTCGTTTTGATCTGTAGCCCCCCCCCCCCCCCCCCCCCCCCCCCACTGGACTGGACCCCCCGAAAGGAGGGTAGGGCAGACACAGTTTTCTGTGAATATCTTGAGAACCGTAGGGCCAAGGAGGACCACCTTTTTTTGTATGTTGGTCTTAAGGGGCCATGTCAACCCATCCCATTACCACTTATTTCATGTATAGCGCCACCTTCATTTTTAAAAAGCAAGAAATAGGTGTTTTAATCACAATATCTCTGGCTGACATGGTCAAAACTGCACAAAATGCATGCCAAGTTTTGTGGACTTTTTTTCATGGGGGGGCCATACAATGAATTCATTTATGTGTACATTTAGTAACCGTACACCAACAGAGTTTTCTGTGAATATCTTGAGAACCGTAGGGCCTAGGATGACCAATTTTTTGCATATGTTTGCCTCCAGGGGTCATGTTAACCCATTCCATATGCACACATGTGCATAAACAGATACACGCACACACATACATTCACAGTAATCATACGTATGACACATACTCACACAGTAGACATATGTACGCATGCATGCACATGCACACACACAGGCACATACACAGGCAAACGCACAAGCACATGCACGCACACACACACACACACACACACACACACCCACCCACACACACATGACTTATTTTTGTGGAAAAAATGTGCTGGACTGGGTGGCAGTCATATTTTGTACCGCTCTGAGGTACATCTAGTTATTATTATAACAGATTATATTCAGATTAAAATTTAAACAGATCCAGGCTTCATTTTGTGGAGCAGTAAAACACCCTTAACAGCTTAAAAAAAGCTTATAAAACACAGCACAAAACAGGCAGACCACATGTGTCTTTAGGCAGTGTACGCATATGATCTTGTTTACCACTCAAAACGGTCTATTACCCCTTCAACAGATTTAAGAGTCAATTCAGAGCAAAACGGTCTCACTCAGTGTGCTGTGGATTTCACACCAGTTGACTGAATCAGCAGTCGTGCACATCCGAGCCAAATAGACGCCGCTTCGCGAGAATCATTCCTCTAATGGAGCAGCTTTTCAGTCCATCTGTCCTAAAAGCAAACAGGGAAACAGACAAATGACCACCTTTTCCATCATTTCCCTGCGTGCCTTCCTGTTAGCATTTCCATCATTTACCCGAGTGCCTTCATCCTGTTAGGCAAAACGTTTCAATCAGTCAGACGTGAGCTGCATGACAGGTCTGATATTAAAGGAGGCAATGTGATTAGGAACCCATCTATCCAAGTCATCTGGGCTGCTGACGAGACTCCATGCCGTGAGGTGAACGCTCTGGACGTGGAGATGAAAAGTTTAATAATGGTACTCATTACCTCCTCTCCTGTTTTTTTCTTCTTTGTTTTTTATCTCATCTCATCTCATTCTTGGCTCTTCAAAGGCTTTTCAACGCTGCAACAACACACTAACTGCAAATAAATACACACACACACACACACACACACATAAACACTACAAAGCAATTGCGAAAACACACCAACATAAACGTAAATGCACACACACACACACACACACACACATACAAACTACACAGAAAAACATACACACACAAGCTACAAAGCATTTGTGAAAACACACCGACATGTAACTACACACACACACACACACACCACCCCTCCTTCCTATTGTATGCCATAAGAAGCTGTAAGGTGAAGTGGAAACCTAATCTCCAGAGAGTGGCGGGTGAGACAGCGAGTCTGTCCTCCTCAGAAGAGGATTCGGTGGCCAGGGTTGGCGTCCCAGCGTCGCCATGACACCCGAAACCAGCCTGCGCCTTCCTTAGCGAGAGCCATCAGCAGGCAGTGGACTGGTCCTCTGGGACATCCAGCAGGCCACCAGCAGAGCAGGAAACGCAGAAATACACAGCCACTTACCGGAAAAAGAACAATCAAATAAATAAAATAAATAAACAAATGGTTTGTGTTAATGATTCGGGATAAGGTTGTTTTTCCTTTGATCCGATGTGCCCAGTGTGATGACAGTCTATTTGTATCACAGTGAGGGTGGAATTGAAGCTCGTCAGCGAGTTACGAAGCCCCCGTGGATTATGTGGCATGTTGAAATAAGAAAAGTTATTTGCAGCGGTCAGCCATTGTTAGTGGAAGTGGCGGCTGGATCCAAATACCTGAGTTGCTTTCAAATTCCTTGAACAAAGGCGAACGTTCACAGCGAACATGTTTATTTGAACAGATCAATTTGAAAAGTTTTGTGTAAACATTTAATCTCAATGGTAACTCTTCATCCAACTCACAACATGTTCGTGGAGAACTACCGAGTGTTCGCGTTTACGGAAAACTAAAGGAAATTGTTTTGCAAACGTTTGCAAATGTCCACCTACAGTATGTTTGCAAATTTGAATGCACCTCTGCACTTGGGTTGGTGCATCCTGGTACTTTGTTTGTATAGCTGGACTGTGGTGTTGGTGAAACCACAGGGCTGGCTGAGGGAGTCAAGGGAGACGCGGAGTGAACTTTCTAGAATATAAAAAAATGTTGAGTATGAGTAAAGTTAAGCCCAAAATGATTTATACCATTCCAAGTGTTGATTTAGAGTGCATTTGTATTTGACTGTAATGCCTAGAAATGACATCAATGTGAAATAAAAAATGATAAAAATGAAAAGAAAAAAAAGATTTCTTGGTCAAATACCAAATGAAATCAAAACTTGCCATGGGTATGCATATTGTAATTATGAGCTTAAGGGTATATGCTCTGTTCTCTGTCTGTGCTTTAGCTGACGAGTATCTGCAGGGTAAATAAATGTGAGTCTCTTACCTTTCCTCATGTGTTTGCCAGGCTAAGGGACCTGGGTAATTACCTCCAATCAATATCTCAAACTCATTAAAAGAGTGTTTATACGCTTAATGAAAAATAGCATACGGACTCATGATGGGCGTCTCCCAGCACAGCAGGACAGACATTGTGTGCGTGTGGTGTGTGTGTGTATGTGTGTGTGTGAGACATAGGGGGTGTGTGTCTCTCTGTGTATGTGTGTGTGTGTGTGTGAGAGAGAGGAAGAGAGAGGGAGTGTGTGTCTCTCTGTGTGCATGTGTCTGAGAGAAATAAAGAGCGAGCGTGACATGTGTGTCTATGTGAGTGAGAAAGAGAGAGGGAGTGTGTGTCTGCATATGTGTGAGAAAAACAGATGGAGTGTGTGTGTGTCTGTGTTTGTGTGTGTGTGTGTGTGTGTGTGTGTGTGTGTGTGTGTGTGAACAGCGTCATTAATGCCCATCCTGATGCCCGCATACTGTGTGTGTATGTGTGTGTGCGCACGTGTGTGTATATGTATGTGTGTGTAGCCGGCATGGAGGTCAGTAACTTGTGTGTGTGTGTGTGTGTGTGTGTGTGTGTGTTGTGGGGTTGCCATGAGGACCCTGGTGGGAGACTGAACTGAACTAAACTGAACTGAGCTGAAATACGTTATTGCCATTATAAACAGAGTGAACAACCAAATTACAGGTGCAACTCCAATTGCACCTCAATCAGTGGTGGACTGTAGGTTATGTGACAGGACCTTCAATATTGATTTGTTTAGCTTATTAGAGCTCGGTCTCCTGATGTGAAAATTAGAGAACCATGCTCCTGATGCCTCCCTGAGAAAGAAGAAGAGGAGGAGGAGGAAGGAAAAAAAGAAAATGAAAAGAAAGAAGAAAACAAAATGGAAGAAGGAGAAGAAGAAAAAGAACTCAGAGGGACTCGCAAGAAGGAGAAAAGGAACTCAGAGGGACTCGCAAGAAGGAGAAAAGGAACTCAGAGGGACTCGCAAGAAGGAGAAAAGGAACTCAGAGGGACTTGGAAGAAGGAGAAAAGAAGAAAAATGGGAAGAAGAAGAAAAAAAGAAGAGGAAGAAGAAAAAAAGAGAAGAGGAATAAAAAGGAGAGAGATAAACAGAAGAAGAGAGGACTACAGATGCGTGTCCCCGCTGTCTCCCTTCTGAAGCCGTGTCTGCAGTCTCTTTCAATCAGAGTCGGCACGCAGCATCCCGACTCCACCAGAGGAGTTCCTCTCCCCTCAAAAGGAGGTGTGAAGGGTGTGAGTGAGATACAAAGAGTGTGAAGAAAGTGAGGAAAACAGATAGAGAGAATAAAGGTTGAAGAGAAAGAAGGTGGTGAAGGCATTGGCGATTGGCCCACTTCATGAGACGACCCAGTCTGGAGTGTTCTGAGCTGGACATGAGCCAGCTTGACTGCATGGTGCTGGGGTCAAGATTTATTTATTCTCTCTTGCTCTCTCTTCTCTCCCTCCCTCTCTCTGTCTCCTTGTCCCCATCTCTTGCCCTCTATTTTTCACACACACACAAGCACGCACACACACACACACACACACACACGCGCACACACACACACACACACACATTTCTGGCTTGGGTCCTGGGGCAGAGGCAGGACGTTTGAATCTATCCTTTGACCAATTGAAACCATATACGGTCAACCGTGGAGCGTCTTCTCCATCTAAAGGCATCAGCCTGCCAGAACGAAGGAATGTCAATCAAATGAATCGATCTGGTCCTGACACATTCCCTCTTCCTTTGATCATGCATGGTCTGCTTCAGAGCTGGGCTCTAAGAGGGAGACCTCCTGTAGTCTGACTTCAGGTGAAGTATAACACAGAGAGAGTGAAGAGGAGAGAAAAAACAGAGCCAGTTAAGCCCAGAGGGACCTCAGACAGGTGAAGGACAAGAGGGTGGAGGATATGCAGAAGGACCTCAGACAGGTGGAGGACAAGAGGGTGGAGGATATGCAGAAGGACCTCAGACAGGTGGAGGATGGTCACAGGGCCTTAGGCAGGTAAGCCCATGGTTGAAGGGTGGATGGGGGGGTCAGGGGGACTCAGACAGGTAAGCCCAGAGGTGGAGGGCGGTCAGGGGGACCTGGAGCCCGCTGTTGAGATGGATGTTCAGCGGCGCCGTGAGGGAGTTTTGATTGGGTAATAGAGTTTTATTAGCCTCTGGCGATGGAGGGGTGGAGATGGGGGGGTGGGAGCCTGGAATGAGAAACACAGTGGTGAGGCCTGCAGACATTTGGGTGTGTGTGTGTGGGGGTGGGGGGGCAGGAGCAAGGGTAGGCCGACCAAATTTGTTGGGTCAGTGAAGCAGGGAAATGATGTCTGATAAATGGGATTGAAACAGCTCTGTTTCTTTCTCTCTCTCTCTCTTTCTCTCTCTCTCTCTCTCTCTTCGGTGTTCTCCACCCCCCCTCTTTGCTATGAGAGCTTTTCTCAACGTTTCTCTTCACCACTTTTTTTTTTCACTTTCTTTATTCTTTTTCCTTCATCTTTTGTCCCCTTTACTGACATTTTTCCATCTGATCCCCCCCCCCCCACTTTCATCAAACTACATGTTTGGATTGAACTCTCCCCATATGCTGATTGGACTTCTAACAGCTCCTATATTTATGATATATGTGCGATCAATCGTGGTAGAAGGAAAAAAAAACATCTCAGAGGATTTTGAGTGAGGAAAGTGAGATATTAGAGAAAGTATTCAGCGCAATTCTAAGTGACCTTAATCCCTCTTCCCAGAGACCTCTGTGCTGTTGCATAGAAATGTGTAGAGATATCTGGCAAAAATATCCAAGTTGTCTCACACTGCCAACACTACCAAGTCTTTTCTGCTATTGTATAGAACTATGTGTGGAATGTCACCGGAACATAACCCAAGATATCTTATACAGCCTATTCATCAAGACTCCATTGTATTGTTGTAGGGAGATATGTGTAGAGTCTTTCAGTTTGGTTGTGTGGTCACATGCACATCCCAGCTCTCTTTAGGCCAGGTGCAGGACAAAATATACAAAGGTTATGGTTATGGGTTATGGGATGTGGCTTTTGTCCAAAGCGACAACAATACAATAGTTAAATTTAACAGTAAACAATTTAAAAAGTTGGTATATCTACATAAAGGAGAAGAAGAATAAACAACAATGTCAATTTCATCAATAGCCTAATGAAAATAAACAAGTACTATAATAAGTGAATACGTATATAAGTGAATGTCTGCATAGTCTAGCTAGCTTATAATACCATCTCTGTTTTGTGATGAATTAGTTGTGTGAATGGTCTCATCTAATATTGATTATATTGTATTAATATCTGGTTGAGCTCATAGGTAAAACAAGAGAGAGAATGTTCACACAGTGGAGTAGCCCCCGACTTTTTAAATTAAAAACAGCGATGTTTCGACCTGTCCGGGTCTTCTTCAGACAAAATGTCTCTCCACAAACATAGCCTGGGTTTCCCCATGCAGCCTTACGTGCGCAATTTTATTTGCGCTGCTAGACAGCCTGGATTCCATGGACCCGATTTTCACCTCAACGAAGGAACCAATCACAGAACGGAGGGAGGCTACTGAAGATATCTAGAATTAAAAGGATTGATCAGTGTTCTCGAGGACAGTCCCAATGTCCCCACTGGTCCAGTCAGAATAGGCAACATGGCTCCACCACTGTTCAGCACCACAGCACACTGTTATATCAAACAGACAAGGCAATAGACGCGAACTACATCACCAAGCCTGGCTAGACAGCAATAAACGCAGCAGTATTCTTTATGATGCTGCAAAAATGAGAGATGGCATTGGGCGTTAAACCCATTTAGTCGAGGCGGGAAATGAATAGAAAATCTTATTACTCCAGGTCTTCTTCAATGTCAGTGGATCAGATGACAGATATGATACATATGATATGGCATAATGACATGGCTTGTTTTTAAACTTTGTTTTAGCCAACATGACCACAGTCCTGCAAGTCAAAGATGACATGGACTCCCATGACTGAAATGAAGGTGGAGATCCAATTCTGTCAACACCTCGTAAACACGTAAAGCTAATGAAGCTATAAAATACATACTTTATGTGCAGCAATGTCCTTGAGCAGATGTGTCCACTGCTTACATGCTATATTGTGAAGCCTTTGCAATAAATGGCAAGTCATTTCAGCTATTGACAAAGGGTTAAAGCAGAAAGAAATAGAGAAGCCATGCGAGTTGGAATGCAGATAAGCACACAATTTCAGTGTGTCTGTGTCTATATGTGTGTGTGTGTGTGTGTGTGTGTGTGTGTGTGTGTTTATATTTTTTACACACACACAAGCACACACACACACATGCACAGACACACACACACAAACACACAAACACACACAGACACGCGCACGCACACACACACACTAAAAATCTGGCAGCAGCAGCAGTGTCGCCACAGTGTAAAGTTATCCACTCTTGCTGCGCTCCCAGCGCCTGTGATCCATTTCACTATTGAAGTATCGAGCGCTGGCCTCGGTGCTGGCTACCTCCATATCACAAACACATCTTCACCTCCTCTGACCGCACTCTCCATCTCCCCTCCTCTCCCTGACCCAGCCACAAGACCACACTCACAGCCCTGACATACTGGGTGTCAAAAAGCCTAGCCCTGCGGACGCATAGATTACAGTGAGTATTAACCCAACGGACCCAAGTCAATTGGGTGTTTAAAGGCCTGGCTCTAGCTGTCTCACACAATTTATACACACACACACACACACACACGCACACGATATCTATCTATCTATCACACAATATCTATATCTATAGAAATGTATGAACATCGGTCAAGGAAAATGCACTTCAAAATGAATCAAAATGGGTTAAAAATAGAGTGTAGAGCCTAACCTGGGTCTGTCATAAATCATTTGCTGTAGTCTACATGTGCTTACGTAAAACATTATAGGTAACACTTTACTTGACGGGTGAGTTCATAACACATTCATAGCAGCTGTCATAAACTGCACATAATGCATTCATGACTGTTTCATGAGACATGACTCAACATTCATACCAAACCTTTCATGAATATGGAAGACAGAACGACGACAACTTGTCAAAATAAAAGTCGAACAATCGCAAAGCAGCATTGCGGTTTTTGTTCCAAACTTCTTACCTGATCATGTCACATCTGAGTCAATGGGCGACTGCAGTGCCAAAGTGACAGAACATGGTCAAGCAAATAATTTTTGTTTCATAAAAATGTATTTGTTTTATGATGTAACCTTTGCAGATGATTTCTCATCTTTTGCTACTGGGAATGTCCAACCGTTCCAGGTTACACAAATACGGGTCAGCTGAATGGAGGCTAGTTTACCTCCCAGTGTTAAACTCAGTGATTAAGAATACTTCAACTTGTATAGTAAAGTGACATTCGATGTAGACTTCATAAGATATTTATGAAATATTTACAAAAGCTGGAGAGAAAACGGCAATGCTGCTTTGCGATTGTTGGACTTTTATTTTGACAAGTTGTAGTTGTTCTGTCTTCCACATTCATGAAAGGTTTGGTATGAATGTTGAGTCATGTCTCATGAAATAGTTATGAATGCTTTATGTGCAGTTTATGACAGCTGCTATGAATGGGTTATGAACTCACCCGTCAAGTAAAGTGTTACCGCATTATATGTAAATGGTGTAAATAGAAAACAAGAGGTGTCATTCTTAGAAAGTAAAACAATTAGTCCAGATTAATTGACCAGAACACAAAACAAACATAACAAATTACCTATCCACCATGACCCTTGACCTACAGCCTCCCAAGGGGCAAGCGAAATATTCCTGGTCAAGTAATCTGGTAATTCCTGGTCAAGTAATCTCTCTAATTGTTTTACTACTTGTTAGCACATGTCTTATTGGCTTATGTAAGCCTCTAATGTATCATTAGGCCATATGATTGGCTGAAATGAGCCAATAATGGTAGTTTGGGGGTGCAGGGGAAAGCTGAAGATGTCATCATGATAGCCATTATGCTTAGATATCCTTGACAGTCCCTCTGTCTTCTTCCCATTCTCAAGATGAATATGAAGGAGTGTTTGTGTGTGTGTGTGTGTGTGTGTGTGTGTGTATGTGTGAGTGAATGACTGAGTGAGTGAGTGAGTGAGTGTGTGTGTGTGCGCGTGTGTGGTGACTTGATTAGAGGGGCGGCTTGGCTTGGCTCACACTATGAGATGTGATGATGAGTTGAGTAAATGGTGGTATTTTTCTCCCCCCCCCCCCCCCCCCCCCCCGATCCTTCCCATTCTTTTTCTCCTCTTTCAGCAGAACCAAGCTCACATTTCAAGAGGCCATTACAGGGCAATATGGTCCCCCAATTGGCTCAATCTGAGCCAGCCAGGGTTCCAGAAGTGGACGAGGGTCTCTCCACTGATGGCTCGCTACGCCGCTAATGACAAGACAATCAGGCGAGTGAGCGGGAAAGAGATGGCACTCAGGACCGCTCCCTCTGTCATTTCATTCCATGATTCCGCCAGCAAGGCGAGTCGGCTTATCAGCTACAGGGAGGATACGAACAGCCACCTAAATGTCCAGTTGGCTGAAAAGCTAATGGAGGATTTGCTAGTCTCCACATCAAGCCTTTGATGTAAAAGGAGAAATCCGGCGAGTTTTCACATAGATCTCAGCTTCTCGAGGTCACGAGTACTGTCCGTACGAAAAAAAAAAACAATCGGTTCTACTTAGCTTGAGTAGCTACAGCCAGGAGCTAATGCAGCCAGGCAGCTACAGTGCTACACTCTGTACACATGTAGCCCCCAGAGTGCAGCGCTGTATCTGCCTAGCTGTAGCAACTCGATCTAGGTAAAACTGTTTTTTTTTTTTTTTGTACCGACAGTACTAATTGACCTTGAGAAACGGAGATATACAGTATGAAAAAACTCGCCTTCTCCTTTAAGTTTACACTTTGAAGTAGCTGGTCTACAGTCACTTACATAATGATCACACTTCATTTGAACCCTCCAGTCAAGTCCCGTAGTCATTTTCCTTGACATTATTTCTGGTGAGTTAATGTTAGATGCTAAGACAACCTATTAGTATGTGGCTATCACGGCCACGTCAGTGTACGTTAAGAGAGCTGTCACTACAGTGCTACTGGTGCTTCATGGGACACCAACAGTCAAGTTGATGAATGGACATCATGCATTACATGTTTATGGTATGATTATGGTACGTCCATATCACTGTGATGGGCCCAGGGAAACACTTTATTTTAATGGCACGTTATGTGATCGTCAATGACATAGCATGTGTGTGTGTGTGTGTGTGTGTGTGTGTGTTTGCATTGGTGGGTACAATCTTGAATTTCCCCTTGAGGATCAATAAAGTATCTATCTATCTATCTATCTATCTACAAGACTGTAGAGGTAGACATGGGTGGATGCGTCTCCAGGCATCTTTGAAGTGGTTGTGTGTGTATGTGGGAGGGAAGCAGATACTCACACCACTGCTGCCCAGGCAGATGGCACAGAATGACAGATATAGTAATGATACCCCCCCAACACACACACACACACACACACACACACACACACACACACACACACACACACACAAACACACAAAAACACACACACACACACACACACACACACCCTGTCAGAGCAACCCTGAGCCCACTCTAAAACTCACCTGCCATAACTACTGTTATCAACGGAAAGAGGACACCCTGCACTGCCTGCCATAAGACTGTACTGTTGCTGGCCTTTGATCATCATCGGCTAGAAAGCCTGAAATTCTACAGCCAGCAAGGTGGAGAAAGCTACCATCATTTCTTTTTCTGTTGGTGTCATGATATCACAAGCCATTCTAATGGTCTGGCAAGACAAATCCGGAAAAACAGAAACACAACAGCTAGTGGCAAATGAAAACCTTCCCTCAGGTTAGTGATATGCCACCAACACCTGTCACTAGACACCTACTCTGTCTGACAATTATTAGAGAAGAACGTTGTGAACTTCTGGAATTGTTGAAGAGAAATCCAATGCCTCCCCCATAAATTGATAAAGTAATAAACAAATACATTAAATAATAACAATAATCATAATAATTAATAATAAGAAGTAAGAGGAAGAGGACGGGCTATGAGACCAGCTGTTTAAAACTCTGGGGTTAGTGAAAACATGCTCCAGGCTCTGCTACAGTAGGAGGTCTCTGTGTGTGCAGCTGATATGACTTTTAAACTGCTCTGAGAGGGCAGTCTTTGCCAAGTTTAATCATCCGGCTATCACAACATCTTGATGAATTATTAAACACTGCATTCCTGTGAGGTCACCACAGAAGGTGGGGAACTCGTTTCAAAATGGTTGCACTTTTAGCTGTTATTTAACTATATATATATACTGTATACTGTATACAATCTATTGGATGCATTGTTAGATCTACCTTTTATTCATCTAACAAACACCAAAGGAGTGATTCACAACACAGTCAGATAATTGTGTTGCTTTAACTGACTGAAGTTCACATGTCAATATGTGTTTATGTGTAATAAACTATTTATAAACTTGACATTACACTATCCCTAACTTAACTCATTAAAAAAAAACCAAGATGATTTGACTGGATTAAGTTGAGTCAGCAAAACATTTATTTACAGTGTAAAGCACACATATCATCTGCATGTGTGCTGCTTAATTAAACACAGATACATTAGCCTGGGTGGTGTTATAACACCTTGCTCCATCATTACGGCAAATCCAGATCGTGTGAGAATCTTTCTGACTGAGAACGGTAGGGAGAACCTAGTGGAGCTGGCTGTGGCTGTGGGTGTGGTTGTGGTTGTAAACATCTGTGATTCAGGAGGGCTGCGGAGACACACACACACACACACACACACACACACACACACACACACACACACACACACACTCACACACACATACACAAACAGAGCGACAGATGCTCACACTGTTTCTCATTCAGTAGGCAGCCAAGCCAGGATAACACTGAGAGAACACCCATGCACAGCAAATGCTAAAAAACATTGTGATATTGTGAAAAACTGTGTTGAATTTACTATTTGTTTCCATTACCATTCAGCTGATCGGTACACATTATAGTGACCTCACTCCAATGTGTAATCACATCAACACAGAGCTGTGTTCTTCAGTGTTGGCTACATTGTTATTTTTTCTCCTTTTTCCCTTCACACTTTCTGATTGACACTCACACACACACACACACACACACACAGACACACACACACACACACACACACAGACACACACACAGACACACACACACACACACACACACACACACACACACACACACACACACACACAGACCCAAACCCCCTTGAGCTGAGTGAGAAATGCCCATTTACACAGAGAAAAGGTACCATCATGGGACCAAACAGGGACATCACATATGATGTTGATCCAGAGATCAGCTAGCCAGACAAGGTCATCCAAACTTTCTCTCTCTCCCTCTTCCTCTCTCTCTCTCTCTCTCTCTCTCTCTCTCTCTCTCTCTCTCTCTCTCTCTCTCTCTCTCTCTATCTCTCTCTCGCGTCTCCTTTGGCATCAAGGTGTTTGAGCTTTTTCGTTGACCTTTGTGACATTTCGGTTTGCTGCAGGATATCATCAAATTGCTGATGGCAATTAAGCGATGTCAACCTCATAAGACAGGTGCACAAAAACAGGGTGACTTTCGGAGGGCTGTAATAGAGGAATTGGTTTGCCATCCAAGACCAGAGTCTCGGAGGGCTTGCCCATGTGACCCTAGATATAAATGGAGTTGTGGGCTTGACCACCCTTCACTGCCCCCTGGTGAAGTCGAACGTCTAACTTCTGTCCAGGCCTCTCCTCCGTGCCGCTACAATCATAACTACAACCTGGCAGCACTGAAAAAAAAAAAACGATCAAATGAATTAAGATGTAAACACTCCAGTTATGTTCAATTTCAGGAAGGTATGAATGACATTTTCAAAAGTTTTTCTCCTGAATGTAGTTCATATTTGGCGTTTGGCTTGTCATCCGTATATTACTGTACACGACTACACTATTAGTGGTTGATAGCACCATTTCACCCAAGGCTGGTCAAATAACTAAAGTTATAATGTTCCAGCATTCTACCAAACAGAAAATGGGAGCATTTAGAAAGAGGATCAAACATCAACACCCTTACTGTACCTGAATTGTGTCCTGCCGCTACCACTACCAAAAAAAAGTCAGCAGTGCTTCCACTTTTAAGAAGTACACTTGTCTGAGACTAGAGGACAAAACAAATCAAAACCTTTTTTGCATTGCAATGCTGTACTGTGCCCTGAGAGAGAGAGAGAGAGAGAGAGTGCTGTGTATTTTTGTTATTTTACCTCAATAACTTCAGGGATTTTTGCAAATAAATGGAAAAGTTTCCTACTGAAGTATTCACCACCACAGCTGTGCAGAAATATCTAATGTGGGCTGGCTGCTTGCCAGTGTCATACTGGTGATCTCACTTGCAGTCTGAGATTTGCCTCCTCCGACAGCATGATACCCATCTCCCTGAACTGGAGCTATCCCACCACAAAGCAACCGCATGCAAGCCGACTCAGCTTTCCCCACGTCCCTGTGGATATTCCAGATGAGTGTTTTGACACATTCTTTCCAGATGGGCAGCGGGAAAGAATGAATATATATACACCAAAGTACACACACACACACACACACGCATACAAACACCAGCACATATACACCCACACAGACAGACAGACGCAGACACACATACACATACACCCACACCCACACCCACACACTAATACACTCACACACACACACACACACACACACACACATGCAAACATATACACAAATATAAACATGCACACACACACACACACACACACACACACACACACACAAACACACAAACACACACATTCGTGCTCCATATTTATTGTCCACGACTCCCCACAGAGTTTCGGGCTTATTTATAGTCTCAGTGTTTGCAAACAACACCTCCCACCCGCTTCATTCTCGCAGAGACGGGTGTCTGACGCTCTTTGCCACCGGCTCCCGCACTGAACTTCCTGCCTGCCTGATTCTCATGGCCCATTCATCCTACCACCCCTCTGCCCAACCACCACCACAGCTGCCACCCCACACCTCCTCCACCACAACACCTCCTCCACCACCACTACCTCCTCATCTCCCCCAACACAGCACCTCCTCCACCACAACACCTCCTCCACCACCGCTGTACTTCCTCACCTCCCCCAATACAGCCCCTTCTCATCTCCCCTAACACAGCACCTCCTCCACCACAACACCTCCTCCCCAACACAGCACCTCCCCCAACACAGCACCTCCTCCACCACAACACCTCCTCCCCTAACACAGCACCTCCTCCACCACAATACCTCCTCCCCAACACAGCACCTCCCCCAACACAGCACCTCCTCCACCACAACACCTCCTCCCCAACACAGCACCTCCTCCACCACCAGAGCACCACCACAACACCTCCACAGGACCACCTCCATGTCCCCTTTATCCGGCCCAACCAGAGCACCTCCCCCAACACAGCACCTCCTCCACCACCACTGCACCTCCTCCACCACAGCACCTCCACCCCTACCAGAGCACCTCCCCCAACACAGCACCTCCTCCACCACCTCTACCACAGGCCTCACTGTGAATCAAATCCAGAATCAAATAACCTCTAATCTATGAATCTATTGTTTAAATTAACATGTTTTAAATAAATAATACAACATTATTTAACAGCAAATCATATATTTTGTTGCAAAAACATCCAATCTGTGGACATGTCTGATAGACCTGGCTAAATGTATATTAACTTTGGGTTGCCTTTACCTCAGATAGCACAATCACCCTAGTTAACAGTATAGGCCATTTCTTGTTTGTGTGGTGTGTGTGTGTCTGTGTGCGGGCGTGCGTGTGTGCATGTGTACGCATGAGTACGTGCGTATGTGTGAGGGCGGGTAAGAGTTGAGGATGTATGGCCCAAGAGATAACGCTGCATGTTGTTGAAACAGGTAAAGCAAACGTGTTTGCTGTTGTTGAACAGGACGCTGTATCCATCATGCATACACAAACAGGGCGAGAGAAATGGAGAGAAGGAGAAACAAAGACACAGAATGGGGAGAGCTAGAGAGACTGAGAAGGGGGAATAAAGGGAGAGAAACAAACAAGGGGAAATTGGAGAGGAAGACAGAGCGAGACATAAAGGGAAAGGGACAGACTCAGAGAGAGAGAAAAAAGAGATGGAGAGATAACAGAAGGAGAAAGAGCAAGCAACAGGGGGTTACAAGAGCATGTCACAGAGAGAAAATATGGAACGGAGGAGAGAGAGAGAGAGGGAAATGAGAGAGAATACAATGAAAGAGAGTGAGAAAGAGAGAGAGAGTGTGTGTGTGAGAGAGAGATGGGGGATGAGAGAATAAAGGGAGAAAGAGAGAGAGGGAGGGTATACTGTCAGAGTGGTATCCTAGCCTGCCACCAGAGCCACTGTATTATGTTTGCCGTGGTGGCAGGGGATCTTATCTGCGGTGTGACTTTAGGCTGTGTCCTCACACTGCCACTCACCACAGCAGAGAGATCAGACATCTCAAGATAACCTTTATTTCAGGGCACAACACATCTGTTTAACAGCGAACGAACAGACCTTCCCACTGTAAAATACAGAACGCATCAGACTGTGCATTACCAGTGAATTAGAGAATGCATCAATGAAAAAGACAAAGAACGAATAGCAAGACAGGTAAAATGGTGCACGCGTGTGAGACAGCGCTGATGAACGTGTGTAAAATGATCTCCTTCTCTTTGAGCTTCAGCATGACATCTGGGTGCAGTGTCAATGGGTGACTAATTGTCGTGAAATTAAATGAGCCCTCAACCCACCCACCCCTCCCCCACCCCCCCCACACACACACACACACTCACACTCTCTCCCTGAAGCACTCTGGCTTTGAGCAGCGGATCCCTTTGTTTTCTCCTCCATTTCGCCAAGTGCCTGAAGTTCATTAATATATTGAAAAGATTCTAATTGACTGTTACTTTGGGGAGAGAATGCTGAAGGATGATTTATAGTGCAAGACACATTGTTGGAATGTTGCCTGGTGGGGAGAACTTTTCTCAGGGTTGCTTTAGTTATGTTTTTTTTCTTTCTCTCTCCAATTTTGTACATTAGTGCTTTAGTTATGCTTTTTTCTATTTCCAATTTTGTACATTAGTGTTCTATTTATTCACTGTCTCTCTCTCTGTATGATGAATTGAAACATTTAAAGTACTGTATGTATACCATTATATGTGCACAAGGTAATTACCCTATATTCAAATGCCTGGGAAAACAAATATTGTTCCTTTACAAATTGGAATTCATTTCCAATGACGAAATATCGCCGTTGTCACCAGCAACAGCAAATTAGAAGATTGTTTGTCTTCAATCACCAGTTAAACAACAACAGCAAAAAAAGAATTGCACTCACACGGTCACGACCAAGGCCATCGCCATGTTGACACAAATCTGTGAACTCTGCGCTTGTGTTCTACCCCGCTGTCTCCCCGGCTACAGACAGGCTATCCAACATAGGAGCCATTTTAAGTGGCCTCTTTGGGGCTGTTATTATTCTCGGAGAGAGCTGTGAGAGGCACGACCACGCCAGCCGGAGTCGGTCCGGGAGAAGCTGCTGTAGGCCGGCGGCCCCGCTGCTGAGCGATGAAGTCGTTACAGAAACTGTGTCACAGCATCCTCCCTCTCTCTGTAAACAACTGACTCTTTGAACTTTATCGCTCCGTGCGCGCACGTGTGTGTGTGTGTGTGTGTGTGTATGTGTGTGTGTGTATACGCAGCTGCCACCCTATGCCACAGTAATGTAGGACACTCTTGCTGCTTGTGACGTGATTGGTCGACACTCCACCACTGCAAACAACCTTGACAAATGTGTTTGTAGGGTGACATTTTCACTTCGGCGAGGTATGTCCTTCCCAGCTGTTTGTTTATATTTGAGCCCAGACACAGTGCTGTCCTCCACCGCTGTCTGTCAAAACCTGCTGATGTTGATTGAAGGCACAGGAGCTCAGATAGTCAATAAGGCAAAGCCACATAACCCAGGGTTGCTGTTTGTGTGTGTAAAAGCAAGTTATTTACACCTACGGAAGACCCTTGTGTATGATTAATAGTGATAATTATTAATAGCTCAATTAAAATGTTAGCTCACTATTTTAACTGGATAGCCTCTAGATCAGGGTTGTGCAAAATTCGAATTGCAATTCTGCTTCCTGTTTGCTATCCAATTGAAATGCAAGTGAAATACAAGAATTGAATTGGAATTTAAAGTTTCAATTTAATGGAATTTTGCACAACCCTGCTCTAGATAGGCTGTATGTTGTTTGTTAACCAGTGATAGAAGTGTGAAACGCTATAGCCATAGCCTTCCTCATGATCAGTATTTGCATATTTAACATGGTTCATACAGTAGCCCAGGGGTCTCCAACAGGTAGCTCCCCACCTGTTTCTAAGTAGCTCTCCAAAAGGTTTGAAGAAGATGCATAAATCTGATAACCCAGTCACTTGGAAAACATGTTAAAATTCCTATGAAATCAAATTCACAGTCTACAAAGAGAGAGAGAGAGAAGGTAAATGAGTTGAAAGGAACCTTTAAATAGCATACAAATCTTATTCAGTGGATTTTGGTTGGATGTGAAAAGCTCTTGGCCATGTCAATTTCGTCAAAGTAGCTCTCGGAGGAAAAAAGGTTGGAGACCCCTGCTGTAGCCTATACTCCAGCCGACCAGGCTACACTTTCTGAACCTTTCATTACAGATAGTCATGGCACGTAACATGTGAAAAATACTCTGACATTTGGGTTACACTTTACTTGACAGTATTGACATAAGAGTGACATGACACTGTCATGAATGTGTCAAAAACAAGTCATAAACATTTATGACATAACACTTTGTGTCTGCTACTAAATGACATTCAGTTTTTGTCATAACAAGTTAGGGTTAGGATTAGGGTTAGGGGTTGGGTTAGAGTTAGGGTTAGGGTTACAGTAGGATTAGGGTTAGAGGTTAGGATTAGTTAGGGTTACGGTTAGGGTTTAGGGTTAGTCACTCTTATGTCGATACTGTCAAGTAAAGTGTTACCGACATTTGTTATGATCAACATAGTAAACAATATTGCTGTGATTACCCACAAAACATGGACATTTAGAATATATATGCAGTCTGGGATGTTTATTACATGTTTATATCCATGTTTTTTGAAATAAACATTCAATGTGAGGGTTTCCTTCTGTGGTATCTGGGTCCCTGCCTGTGTCTGGGGTTTTGGTGACCCTTAGATCCACCAGCGGTGCCACAAAGTCACATAAAACATCAGGGAAGCCACAGCGCCCCCTAGAACACAGATGCTGCTACTGCTAGCTCTGCTGCTGATGAGGTGATGGGGAAGAGGTGTGAGGGAAAAAATAGCAAAAACACTTGGCAGGGATCTTTGTCAAAATGGCAAAACGACTCTTCTCCTGAAATACGTTTTGGTGATTACTTTGGAGGAGAAGGGGGGGGGATGGGTGGGTGAATATTCTCATTTAGCTGCTCCGAGCCTTTGAGTAGTGACGGTTTGAAATGAGTGTGCGTGTCGTACGTTATTTTATTCATTTATTTTTGACTGAGGGGACGTTTCAGCTGCATGTTATGGGGATTTTCCACATGGCAGGCGTAGCCCGCTCTCAGCGAGCAGATTAAGTGGAAATTAATTTAGGGGAAAATGTCAGAAATGTTCCCAATTTGGAGGAAGGAAAATGGGTAAATATCGGCTTTCTGCAGGCTCTGCTAACTTCGAATACTGATAACTTCGAAATGCTACATGTTTTTTTTTCCCCCGCTAATCTTCCACATGTATGCACCATTAGTCAATGGAGGCAGTCAATGTACAGGTGGTGGTAGAGTAGAGATTAAGGAGCTGGGCTAGTATACAGTTGCCAGTGAAATTGTGGGTTCCATTCCCAGTTGCCACCATTGTGCCCATGAGCAAGGTATTTTACCCCGAGTTGCTCTAGGCAGACTGGCCCTTGTTATAACTGACATATGTAAGTCGCTTTGGATAAAATGAATAAATAAAAAATGCAAGAGACCACCCAACCCCCTTCTCTCCTCCAAAAGATTGATCTTTTTACCTTTTGTCATGAAATGTTTAAATTGTCATTGAAGTGTCAAATGTCATGCAATGTGAACATTGGCTGCTACATGTGTCCAGGGGGGAGCAGCCATATGGGTCGTTGTGTTTGAAGTGAAATCCACTGGGCTGGTCTGCTCTGCGCGGTGTATGAAACCTGCCTGAAAGCTGCTTGCAAGCCGAGAGAGAGACAAAATGACCTTTTCCATTGGCATGGTTGCTCTTTATAGTAATGTGCCAGTTCTTTTCTTTTTTTCCCCTTTCCTTTTCTCCATTATTTCGCTCGGCCAGGACGACGCCACGGAGGGAGAACAGAACTCGGTTGGGAAAGCGCATTGACCCGCCCGTGTCATGCAAATGTCATGGTATATCTCCAGACGTGGAGCTTACCCTACCCCATAGCGACACGAGACAGGAAATCACTTAATCTACTTTAATCTCGTGAGGAGAAAAAAAGACTATGAAACCGCTTGACACAATTATCCATATTTTGCCTGAGGAAGGTGATGAGAAAAGGTGGTCTGAAGAGCTGGTCTACCTGGAGAAGAACCCCATGGTAATTACATATCTGCTATTCTTTTTGCATGTGTGTTAAATGCCTTGCTGGGGTGGTGCATAGTTGGCGTGAACAGTGAAAGCGATCACAACACCGAAGCCGAGAGATGGAGGCAAAAACATGGGCAAAAAAATAAAAACAGCAAAAACAAGTTTTTGCATATTTCAGTCAAAGGATCTGACTACTAATTCAATATGTTTTATACAAAACCCACCCAGGCACAGCTGCAGATGGGCCACATGTAGTTTTGATTTAATAACTTAATTTTGAGTGAAACTGGTCATCGCCATGAAAAAGAAAGAAAAGAACGAAATGAAATGAATGAACCAAAAGACAGACATGAAATGAAACAAAATGATATGA
>NC_055979.1:9899975-9902475 GCF_018492685.1 Alosa sapidissima | reverse complement strand
CACGATTTAGTAAATTTTGCACACACTATAATAAAATGTCTGCACGATTTACTAAATTGAGAGCACAATTTAGTAAAATGAGCGCACTCTAGTAAAATGAGCACACAATATACATATATATATATATATATATATATATATATACACACTAAATTGTACACATAATCTAGTAAAATGAGACCACAATTAAATAAAATGAGTGAACAATATACTACATTGTGCACGCAATCTAGTAAATTGAGACCACAATGAAGTAAAATGAGCACATTCTCTCGATATACAAAAATATCTTGCAAAGACACCTCTTGGGCTCTTCAGTTGCATACACTATATATCAGAAACATACTGTGTGAAACTGAACATGCTAACAGACATATAGTGAATGCAACTGAACATGCCAACAGACATAGTGTATGCAACTGAAGATGCTAACAGTAGTGTATGCAACTGAACCTGCTAGTGTATGCAACTAAGTATATACTTAGTTGCATACACTAGCATGTTCAGTTGCATTCACTATATGTCTGTTGGCATGTTCAGTTTCATACAGTATGTTTCTGTTTGCATCATCCTCTGCCACCAACTGCTGTCATCTAATAGCTTTATCGGTACAGATTGTCGGCACAGTACAACATTGTATCATCCCTCTAAGCCACCCAGGTACCTCTTCACACCCACCGTGACGATCCATCGCTCGGTAAACAAATGGAGCGATCCACGAAGCGAAAAGGTGAATGCCAATGCTTCCCACATTAGCCGCTCATCGTCCCCCTCCACAACCCACCCACCCCCCTCCCTGTGCCCGCTGGGGCAGGCTTGGGTAAAGACGGGGCGCGGAGATCGATGCCTGGTGTAATGGAGTGGATAAGGCTGGCAGTCAGGCGGGCATCGTTGGGCAGAGGGGGTGGGTGGTGGGGGGGGGGGGGGGGGCGGCTGGGTAGTGAGTGATGGCAGCGGGTAATGGCACCTGCTCTTGGCACGGCGGGATGCCCAAGGATCCTCTCCGTTTCCATTAAGCAGGATGGCCCGGGGACTCAGCCTGCCATATCTATAAAGAGAATGTTTTAGAAGCCAAGGTGACTCCCATCTCTCCTCATTTCCCCCACGCTCAAAAACAGTCTTCCTTTTTTTCCCCCTTTCTCCCCTCTCTCATCTCTTTCTCTCTCCATCTTTTTTTCTCTCATACTGTATCTCTCTTTCTCTTACTCTCTACACCTCTCTCTTTCTCTCTCTCTCTCTCTCTCTCTTTGCCTCCATACAGGTGTGGGGGTATCATATCTGTTGCCGAGCTGTCTGTAGTTAACCGTGTCCTGGGGGAGGCTTTGTCCGATTAATCCTGGTTACATGCAAAGGGCTGAAACGCGAGGGCTGCTTGTCCATTTGTCAGCTTGCTACAGTTCATTTCCTGCATGCCCTCATGGTACAGGAGTGAAATTGCACTTATATGGAAAGTGGTAATTATTTTTGCCTATTTCTTTCTCAATTGTGCCATTGGATCACAGCATTTCGTGCAGTGAAATAGTTCATGAGTAAGACTCCATAATTTTGGTCCATTGGTACCACTCAAGGGAAATTAATCTCACAATGATTTTTGACAAAGAATTGTATACCACACTAGAATTAGAAACACCAGAAACAACAGATGTTATAGTGTTGCATTTGGGGTAGCTTTTTGTGTTTTATCACTGTTTATATGTCTATGTTGAAAACTTAGTGAACTGAGTAGCACTGTATTTTTGTTACATTTTTAGAAACATGTCTATGAATAGTCATACATCATTATATAGGAATTTGTTAATTGCAGATTAGAACACGACTGGCACCCTTCGCAGTAAGAAAGTGAAACCAAACTCCAGCATACCAATCTGTTATGGTCACGTAGGAGGACTGAGATACAGTGACCCTCTAGCTTGTCTGAAAAGTTTAAGAAAATTGGACCACTTGTTTATATGAGTAGACACACAAACACACACACACACACACACACACACACACACACACACACACACACACACACACACACACACTTATCGGATATGAGAGCAATTAGATTTTTACTTTTCACCTGAAATTCATGAATTTTAAATGAAGCACCTTCAAAAACCTGAAATGTGCATACACACACACCATTATGCCACAAGTGGAATCATCAGGAATTCTGAGACAAGTGCCACGAAAACAACCAAAAATGTTCTAGCAAAAACAAATCTGAGAGGTTGTTCTTATTCTTTCCTTTAGAACGGCATTGCATACATGCCATGTCTTTTCTGCTATCTGTTATGTGTTATATATCTATAACACCACTGCATCTATAGTGTTATATATCTATAACATTACTGCATACATGCCATGTGTTTTCTGCTATCTGTTATGTGTTATATATCTATAACACCACTGCATACATGCCATGTCTTTTCTGCTATCTGTTATTTGTTATGTGTGTTATAACAGCACAGTGGTGCCACAGAAATGCTCTGTCCTGATGGTCTCTCAGTGCTCT
>NC_055979.1:9869975-9894975 GCF_018492685.1 Alosa sapidissima | reverse complement strand
CTAATTTTACACGGGCGAATAACAATACATATCTAACAATACAGTAGGTCTGAAAATGTCATCATTTTTAATGTACTAACTCTGAAGTCTGAATTTGGTAAAAGACTTTTCATTATAATGCTCCTTCATCCTAGAATGCACTTATAAAAAACAGTGAACACTTGACATACTCATTTCATTTTCAGATTTTCATTTTGTGTTGTAAATTTAATAAATTATAATTGAAAATGCTTTTAGATTGTCTTTGTTATATAACCAATTTCCTTGCTTATGTCCTATTTGTGCTTTGTATTGTGTTTTTATGATGTATGTTTTCTATTCCTTCTAACTAGGTGTTGCCTTTCTTGGTCAGGGCTCATTTGGAAAAGAGACCTCTGCCTCAATGTGACTACCCTGGTTAAACAAAAGATAAATAAAAAATGAAATAAAAAATCAAATAACAAACAGCAGTCATACCTAACAGACAAGCAGCCCACAGGCTACAGGACAGTGAGGAACCGTGGTGCGGGCCTTGTCTCCACACTGGAAATCATCAATATTACAAGGCTCCTGATTTAACATGTCTGCTGGTGGACCCATGTGAACCAAGGGGGAAAAAAAGAAAAAAAAAACATGGACAGAAAATATGACCCTCTGAACAATAAGTGGCTGCTGTAAGAGCAAGAAGAAGAAGCCAAAACAAGACCCATAAATATGCAACACTGAGCCACTGCCACATGGCTGTGATTGGGTAACAGCGCATGTAAACTTCATTAAAACGTGCTAAATTATGCACAGGGTGAGACCTCTGCTGACTGTTTCACCTTCTGTCCAGTGAGCAAGCGAGCGAGAAAGAGAGAGGGAGAATGAGAGAGCAAGAGGCTTGTGGACGGAGAGGAGGGGGTGGGGGGGGGGGACACACTCGGAGAAGTCGCTGGATCCCAATTAGGCTCGACTATCTGGACTGTCTATCTCTCGAGCCCGCCGTGTCTCCTCATACATCCATTCTGCACGTCTGGCGAACATCCGCCTCCAATCTCTGCCCAGCAGTAGCATTTCATGCTTTCGTGAGATGCCCCGGTGTAATGGATTTATAATGTAGGCATTCAAAATCAAAGCTGGCCGAGTTATAGGACGATGTAAAAGTTAATGAATGTCTCCGCGCCCGATGCTATCTAATGGAAGCGCTTAATGGGTAAGCATCGCCCTGTCACGCTGTCCAGCTGAGCGTGTTTGTTAACTGTGTCGCCGTGGCGCGTTCCCGTGGCGCAGACATTGTTCCGGGGCCCGACAGGGGGCTGATGAGAGTTTCCGGTTGAGGGATCGAGCTTTTAAAGAGCAAAGGACGCTCTCGCTCCAGTCCGTTTGAGTCGAACAGTAGGACGTTGTGGTTTTCAGCAGCCACTGCCGAGAGCCCTGTGTGGAAGCGATGTGCGTGGAAGACGCATTAACAGACCCTGTAGCCCCTCATAATGAGAAGAAACGAAGCCTAGCGAGC
This sequence comes from Alosa sapidissima, assembly GCF_018492685.1. Lineage (NCBI taxonomy): Eukaryota > Metazoa > Chordata > Actinopteri > Clupeiformes > Clupeidae > Alosa > Alosa sapidissima. The sequence goes on along the minus strand of NC_055979.1, from coordinate 9,893,498 downwards.
TTCAGTTTATTAGGGGAATTTACTGTCTAAAACTTTATTGGAGTTACACAAACAAGCCATAAACTTAGCTTGTAAAAGTCCCTGTCCAAAAATGATTTTTTTTTTTTTTTTTAAAGCAGAAGCTAACCACATGGTGACACAAATTGACAAATGAGTTTGCCCCTCAATTTTGCCCATCTTCCTGTAAGTGATTCTTAAGAGCTGTCTGTGACTTTGCACATCGCGGGTGTGTGTGGGATGGATGTTTTTTTTCTTCTTGTTTGACAATGTTCGTTTGCTCCATCTGTGCTCTCCTGGTAATGACTCTGCGGTCGTCGGAAACAGATGTTGCTTCAGCCAGCTCGTCAGCCACTCTGCAGCCAACTGCAGTGTCTTAGCAAAGGGAAAAATGTCTACATCTGACCTTGTGTTCTCTCAGATACACACACTCAAACTCAGACACACACACACACAAACACACACACAAACACACACACACACACACACACACACACACACACACACACACACACACACACACACACATTTATGTAACATTGCATTTATTATGCACTTATATGCACTTGTTATAATAAGTGTGGCAGTATGTTAATATTTTGTATAAGATCAGTCTTTGCTGTCATTGCTGCAGTCTTGACTACAGTGTGATCCCTAATCATAACTCAAACTCTATGCTGAGACTAATTGTGTTACCTTCAATTATATATTACATAAACATACTGACACCCTCATCTGCTTGATATGTTTACTTTACTTATATAATGGTTAAGATGATGTACATAACATAAAGTGCTACCAAAAATTACTCAATAAAATAGTGGTGACATATATTCTCTGTGCTACCATATAATGAAATGATGACTGGACAGCCCAGAGGTACTTCTGCCTGCACACACGAGTGAACAGGAGCTACTTTAGGGGACTGTGAGTGCAGACACCCTGGATGAATGTGGTCATGAGAACGTGTGGGGGCAAAGATAGCTCTTTCTGCTGACACACTGCCCAGAGAAAAAGAGAAAGATGGAGAGAGAAAGTGAGAAAGAGGGAGAGAGAAAGAGACAGAGATTGAAAGAGAGAGAGAGATAGAGAGAGATAGAGATGGAGAGCGAGGGAGAGAGGGTGGTGACCCAGGGCTGATCAACTGATGTCCTTAGCCTCACTTTCCCTCAGCGCTGCCGGTGGCTTATTGATCTCACAGCCTTTTACTTTATGCTATAATGGCAAAGATCCACTTACAGTACTGGCCCTGTACAGCATATCAACCACTTCTCCCCATACATGCACAGCTGTTGATAGCCATATGCAATTGCATATAACTATGGAAACACACACATGTATTCATTCACTCACCCCTGAGTGACACTGAAAGTGCAACAAATGCGGAACGCAGATGCTGCACAAGAAAAGAAATTGAAGATGGATGTATTTTTTTCTAAATGTCCGCACATGTGGATCACTGTCACGTCTGGTGTAGCCAGCTGTATAGGCTGCAGTGGAAGCTTATTGTTGCAGCGCACGCACCACAAACGTTTCACTTTAGTTGTGTGTCCATGTAGCCCTGCTAATACACTGTATGGCCATGGACTCTCTGGACTCTATCTCTCTCACACACACACTCAGTAGAAGTACCTACATGGCCATAAACAAGTACACACCTACACACACACACTCTTACACAAACACACACACACACACACTCACACGCACACACACACACACACACACACACACACACACACACACACACACAAAACGCACACACACAAACACACACACTCCCCATACAGTCTACACGTGTATAAACCCAAAGACATAGTTCTGGTTTGATGGCCGACAGCTCCACCACCATCTCTGATAGGATGTCGGCCATCTATCAATAACTGTCTGGATGTGACGGAGAAGAGCCGCTCTGGTTACGGTTATGTATACGGGATGAAGATGCTTCTGCGAGACACTTTGTTCTTCTCTCTGCCTTGAAGTCCAGCATACTCAATCATATCTTTTCCCATTGGTCTTTATCAAGGGTATTGGGTTTTAGTGTTGAACACTTGAGAAAAGTAGGCTGGCGAATTGCGGTGCTTTTTCTGCCTCTCTCAAAGGCTGTAGAAGAAAACAGCCTCCTACGCTTACGTAAGCCTCCCCTCCCCACACACACACACACACACACGCAGGATTTTTTGGTCAGGAAATGAGACAGTGGGTGAGTGTGTGTGTGTGTGTGTGTGTGTGTGTGTGTGTGTGTGTGTGTGTGTGTGTGTGTGTGTGTGTGCGTGCGTGTGTGTGTGTGTGTGTGTGTGTGTGTGTGTGTGCGTGCGTGTGTGTGTGTGTGTGTGTGTGTGTATGTGTGTAGGGGGTGTGGATGGGATTTCAGCATCCCAACTGCTTCTGGCGGGAATGTAATGACAGTGTTACATGATCATGTTGCGAGTGTAGGGTCACAGTGATTGGTTTGCACATATTGATGGTTTCCTCTCTAATGTCATATCACATTGCCCTATCTTCTCATTATCACACTATAAGCGGCTCCTGTGTCTATTGGTTTACACAGCTCTCAAGCAGTCACTTATGAGTTATAGGAAACAGAGAGACAGAGAAAGTGGCCATAAGAGGTCCATAAGGTGGAACCACTTGACCAAGATTCCTGGATCATGATAATATGGAGATGTGTGTTGAACAATTTAATTTTTAATGAATCAAGGAAAGAGAGGATTACAAAAGAAAAGTGGAAGCATAACAGAGAGAGAAAGAGGAAAAAAAGAAAAGAAATGGCATCCTGAATAAGTATTTAATAAGTAAGGCAGTCATTATTTATTCATGCCTATCCCCTTTACCCTTTTGTCTGTGTGTGGCGTCACCTTTGTTGGATTTTGAGGGCACTTGCTTGCTTTTTTCTCTTTTTTCTCTTTCTCCCTTTTGGTCTTTACAAAAGCTGAGCCCTCTGAAGATAAAAGGCCAACTGGCTCAATTTATTATAAAGGGACACACACACACACACACACACACACACACACACACACGCACGCACACAATCACACAACACACACACACACACACACACACACACACACACACACACACAGACACAGACAGACACAGACACAGACACACACACACACACACACACACACACACTATAGCTTGCTTGGTCAAAGGCTTTCATTTGCTACATCTGAATCATGTCTCCGCTCATAGGAAGAGCCCAATCAACAGCCGTGGCAGACGGCCTGGCTCATTAGTAGGGGAGGGAGAGCAGTAGCACATTCACATTCAGGGTCTTTGCAAAGGCAAACTGTTTATCGTGTGAGATATGAGGAGGATTTGAGGAGAGTGATGTCTGACTTTAATGAAGTCTCTCTTGAAAAAGCAGGCGACGTGATCAGCGAGCATCAACTTAGGTCTCCAGAGAGGACTGGACAGGAAATTGATCTTCACAAAGACGAAGGGGAAAATGGACTCCGACTCCCGACTATGAAAGCTGATTTTGATGGTTCATCGCATAATACACATGGTGAAAATGAAAACTGACAAATATAGAGAGAGGTGTCAAATAAACCTATCTTGAACTGCAGTTCTAGGAGACTCCCTTGTGATTCACCAAAATGGAGACTGACATTTTCTCCTCTACATTTAACTCTATTTAACCTGGAAGTCTAGTCTAAGAAAGTCACTTCAGTGTGCAAACAAAGGATAAAACGAGAGACAACCTGAGGATTCAAGTATTATGGTTGGCGTCTTATATCTACTCATATGTCTAAGTGTCTAGTAGCAAAAAGCACACCTCTGGATCTGAATGTGCATTAAGCATTATGGTCACACACCAGCAACACACAGCTTAGTTTATGGAGCCATCACTGTGAAGGTAGATTTAATTCTGTGCAGTTTGAGGCAAAGATCATATCACTTGCTTTCCTAAATGACCTTTGGATTTTAATGCTTTAAAGCAGGGATCTGGATTACTTTAATCCACTCTTTCAGCACATGTCAGCATGGCCTGTATCTACAAACAGGGATTATTACTCAAAAAGTTAATTTTTTTTATATTAAATTACATCCTGTTGAGTTCAACTAAAATCAATAAATACCATCTGATTTCAGGCATCCTGGCAGGGATATGGCAATGCGCGTGGACAACTAGCATCAGACCGTCCTGGTCTAGGGCTGCCCCGTGTCACGTCAACACCACATCTGCACTAGAACGTCACACCATGTCTTGCTTGACATATGGTATTTGGCGTATTTCCTCAAGATCGTATTGCACGTGTGGAGAATGTGGTGACTGCCGTGGCATTTGAAGTGTGATGGCGTAACAGGCTATGTAGATTAGGGTGGAGAAAGAGAGACTCACTGACGGTCACTGACCTTGTAACACCGTCATCGCCACCCAGTGGAATACAGTTCCTCACATCCCATAACACAAAGGTAAACTAAACAGGTACAACCCACCTCTGACTAAAGCCTAAATCCCAACATATTTAAAATAGGGATGGACCTGTTTTCACTTAATTTGCCCCATGCAGAGTTAAGACTAATGTCGACATAATCCACGTGTGACAGGCTAAACAACAGAAATCAGTACCGGGATACTATTTCTTATCAGGGTTTGCGTGAGCAATGACGGTATAGCATGATTTTGCATGGACTTACGAAAATGAAAAGAATGAGATTTAGAAATCCAGCTAAAACGGGATGTGGGTGTCTGAACACGCAACACGTATGTAATTCTCTGAGGATAATGTCATTGCATGCATACATTTTCAGTGATAGTATTTCACTGTTCACTATTACTTCATCTGTCTCATCCAAATATAGCGTATTATTAGATTAGATACACATCCCTTTTGTGAAGTAATGTCCATGCCAAGACGAGAAACAAAAGAAAAAAATTGGAATTGCTGTAAAAAATCGAACAAATGTATGAAAAACATTCCACTATATTCCACTATACAAATCAGTCAAGGACAAATGCACAGCACGCACGTCGAAAAGGAATTCCAGGGAGTTTGGTGATAGGAGTTAGCGCTGTCCATGGTGCTGAATTAACGCTGTTTTTCAAACACTGCTCTCTCTCTCTCTCTCTCTCTCTCGCGTCGTTTTAACAGTATATGCTAGTCCTCCACCACCCTCTCTTCTCCCACCAGCTTACAGGTTCACTTCATATAACTTGTGATAGGGACAGGACGGACGGCTTCGCGCAGGTTGAATGAGTGTGAAGGTATTTTGCTGATTGCACGGAAAGGGAACGCTACAGCAACCAATAGCGTGTGCTCGCTCGTCTTTTTTTTTAATCTCCTGAAAATCCACCCACCTCAGAAATCTGGCAGAAATGTTACCATCAGCTTTTCCCGGTGAGAGCATGCCCCTCTGAACAACGTATGTCTTTAAGAGCATCTACGGGGGAGTGTCTCCGTTATTTCATCACTAGCAAGACTGGCTCGGGGCTAGCGCACACAAACCACTGGAACTAAACCTTTGGGAGACGACGCACTATTGGAGCTATTTTCTACCAACCAAGGATATAGCGCGACTTGGATAAGCCTCGTGTTATGCGTGAAGATGGATTCGCGGAGTGTGTCCTGGCTGTATGCATTTAGTGTGACGATGCTGTCCGCTTTAGGTTCCGCACTGGCAGCCAACAACTGTAAGTTAACTCTGTGACATGTTTGATGTAATTGCTGATGTATGTTATGTCGTGGTGTGAGTTTAAAAACAATACAAACTGTATATTAGGGTACGTACCCTTGCTGTAAGCCAAATACACATTTACCATGCGCTAACATCTATGAATATACCGCGTTACAACATTTGTCACAGATGGAAAAGTTAAATTTGTGCGTGGCTTGGTTTCGAACTCTAAAAAAGATAAACTGCATGAGTCTCTTATTGATACCCGTCTTCCCCCATCTAAAGAGACGAGCCTTCTTATAGCTTCCTTATTCATGCCTAGTGTGTCACAGGGGTGCTAGATTTAATGAGGGCACTGGCAACAATTCCAAATTGGGCAGTTTTCTGAGGGACAGACGCGGTGCAGACGCAGGAACACTGGCCTTTAGGACTGACCTTAAAAATGCAGCCTCTGAAGTATTGGATCTCTGAGTGTTGCGCAGACATCCGTCTCTCTTTCTCTCTCACTATTGGGTGCCCTCTCTCTCTCCCAATATACTTCCAATATACTCTGCTCTCGCTCCTTCGCTCTCGTTCACCTTCACGTTGTAAACATGATCGATCTGGTAAAGTTCAATTAAGTGTAGTCATTCCATTGAATGACAAGTAGCTCACGGCAGCGTTATTTACAACGGACTTCTCTGAACTGTGCAAGACGGTATATTGTTATTTCACATTTAAACCTTGACAACAGCGGTTTGCCTCTGGCTTAATTTATTTATAGTCCCGCCAATCCAGCCAGCCATAGAACCATATCATTACGCTTCAAACAATACTGTCCTGCAAGTGAAACCCGGCGCAGTCTCTGAAGAAATATCTCATAGGCAACAATTCTGAAGGCATATTGCTATGTGATTTTAGACACCTTATATTGTGTCGCATTACTCGGGCAGTGTCGCTAGGGTACACTGTCTCCCCGCGCACGCTCAAGATCGATCCAGTAAGGTTTCCATTACCGGCCAAGAGAACGCCCCCACAGTATTTAGGCAATGCATGCCAAGTTGATTTTTGAAGCAGAACATTGAATATTCCTCGGTCACGGTGATATCGTTATTGAGAAACCAGATAAGCGCACGACATCCCAGCTTGTGATGTCAAGCATTTCCAGCCGTGCCCGTGTGAAGCATGCAGATATCTTGAGATAAATTGAGTGTAACTGTTTCAATCGAGCGTGACAATTCCCACACGTCCATCCCACATATCCGTCTTAACTTGGCTAACAGTGATGAATTCCCCATCCACCGGAAAACATCTTCCGAAAGCAAAAATCCTGCGTGACACTTAAAGGCCCAGTGATTTGAGACAGTCTGCCAAGTATTAGCTACCTCAACATATTGTTGAAATGCCTGAAGTACATAAAAAAAATCTAATCAACAAACACGTGAATGCGTTGTTACGTAAATGTTTGAAGGCAGAAATTAGGCCTAATCTGTGCCCCCCCCCCCCCCCCCCATTATAATGAATTATGTTTTCTCCAAAGCCATACCACCAATTCACACAATTACTACTTCAGCAACACAGACAAAGGTTTAATGAGCATACATTTCCATAAAGTCATGCTCTGTCACGAACTATGACCATTGGCTAGAAACCATGGCAGGATTTGGATACTCTGTTAAGCCACGAGCACCAAGTTCAGCTGGCTATCCAATACATAGCTGTGTTCGTGGAGTTGCTACTTGTTTTGATGATTCCTTTTGGTGATTTCAGTACTAACAAAGTCATACATACAGTAATTACTCTGGGATCTTGCCACAGAAGCAGATGTGCTGTCATTTTATTCATTTACTTTTTTTTTTATTTAGCTTGTTCTTATTAATTAATACGTGTTTGTTGTGGGGTGTGTGCTGAGCACGTAAGGCAGGCTCCCCCTCACAGGTGCTATCTACCACAATGTGCACAGTGTCTGGAGCATTTTGAAAAAAGATCAAAGACTCTCCGCTGGCCTTTTTGCATGTCTAATTATGCGCGCTCGGTCTACATCCCACCTTTCCAAAGCGTTCAGACACACACCGACAACTCGTGAAAGCTGCAAACGTTTCATCATCTGCATTTTGCACTGCTAATATTTAACTTGTTTCACACAGCACGCTCACACCCACACACACACCCCACACCACAATTGCTGCCTCAAAATTGTGTTAAATATCTTGACAAAGACCTCATTTCAGATTGTAATCAGATAATGAGACCTTGAAAAGGATTTTCAGACAAGCTCTGATTCTTCAAGATGAGACAGGCTTCAGAGCAGATGGAGAATGGCATTGGCTTGACATTCTCACAGAGGAAAAAAACACATTCATAAACAGTTTTAAAAGGAGATATTGTCACTTTAATGGTGTCCTTTCATACTGCAGGCTTTTCAAAGAGCCCTTCTTAACCGGTGCCAAGACAGCGGCCAGTGATGGACTGTTTGGGACGGCTGCTGGGCTCTGGCATTTTTTGTTTATGACTCTTCCAGGGAGAGTGTGTGCGGCACGGAATGTAAAGCGCATGGAACAGGATGAAAATCACATCTCTGTGCCGCAAAAATGGTTTAGTCTGTGGCCTAGATTTAGCTTTGATCGTGCCAGTCTCGCCTGCCTGTCTGATGACTTTGCGGGAAGGAAATCAAATACCCTCTTTAATTAACTCCTCAAACAAGTTAAGGACCAACCGAGTTATCACACTGCAATGTGACAAAAAAGTTGTGTTTGCTACTTAGTATTTTCACAGATAACAGTCTCGTAGAATAAAGATATGTGCAAGCATGATTGGTGTGTGTTTATGTGTGTATGTCTTGAATGTGTGTGTGAGTGTGTGTCTTGAATGTGTGTCACTTCCTGTCCAAGATGGTGGCAGGTTGCAGGTGATGTGCAGGTTAACTCCAAACTGTTGTTCTTGTAAAATCTAAACAACTGCACCCGTTGTAATTGCCATCGTTAATGTAATTTGTGCAGACATGATACATTGGCAACTTCTGTGTGTGTGTGTGTGTTTGTGTGTGTTTGTCTTAAGTGTGTGTGTGTGTGTGTCAGAGAGAGAGTGTGTGTGTGAGAGAGAGAGAGAGTGTGTGTGTGCATGTGTTTAAGTGTGTGTGTGTATGAATGAATGACTGAGTGAGTGAGGGCATTCACATGCCTGCAGTGTTCCGAGGGAGCCGCGGGATTGAATGGACGGTGGCCAGGGACAGAGTAATATCTCTGTCAGCTAGGCTTGCCGCAGGCTGCTTCTTCTCCCCCGAGTGGAGTGGAAGTCATCGCCTGGCCACTGGTTCACTTTCCAATCCAATAACTGTCTCTGAGTCGGCAGCACAAGTGTCAAATGGATCGCCGGCTCAAAAAGTGGACGCTGTGCTGTGCGCTGCGGAGTGGGCGAAAGGGTCTACACGGGGGAGATTTGTGGCCCGTTTCCTCTCATTACCCGGGCCTCCTCTGCCCACTCCAACCTCCATAGAGCCCAATAAAGGATACACTTGCTTGAATTGTTTTGTTTTGATCAGGGGGGTCATTCACAGTACAGGAGGAGGTGCTGGCCTATACAGCCTGCCAATACTGAAGAGATGTGCTACAGTGAGCATGAAACAATGTGAAGAACACTGAGAGGTCCTCTAATCCACATCAGGGGACTCTTTCTTTCTTTCTTTCTTTCTTTCTTTCTTTCTTTCTTTCTTCTTTCTTTCTATCTTTCTTTCTTTCTTTCTTTCATTTATTTAGTTTTCCTTCCTCCCTCCCGTCATTTCTCTTTCTCTCCCCCACCCTCCTCTCCCCCCTCTCTCTTTCTCTCTTTAAACTTCTTCTCTCTGTCTTTCTTCCAAATGAATCATACCCTTTCATCCAAAGCAACTAACAGCATAGCCGGGAGGCGTACACCCATCAGTCTATATCCTGCCTGCCAGATTAACCTCTGAGCTCAGCACTAACAGCAAACGCTCTCACTCTGCATCTGTGCATCTGTGCGCGTGATGCCCCCACTGCCGCCGCCGCCTGCTTTTGTCACATTGTGTGTAGTGACACAGTCCCAATCCCAGATCCAGAGTCCAAATAAATGCGCTCCCTAAAGTGTCGATGCAAATGAGGCGTGCTCAGCTCAGCAGCGCTGGGGTGCCCATTGGATGCCCGCAGGATGCCAGTTTGGGCTGCACCCAGCTGGCGCCGCATGTCCTGCAGGTATTTGCTGCCACCACTACCCCCACCCCCTCACACACACACACACACACATACACACACGCACACACACATACACACACGCACGCACATACACAAACAGAAGCACACTCTCCACCTGATTTAAATAATTACTTCTCTTTCCTGGCTCCAGAATTAATGGGATGAATCAGGCAGTTGTGTGTGTGTGTGGCGGGAGAGCCGGCCGAATACTCATGGAGAGCCACCCACCCACCCACCCTCACTTTCACCCAGCGGTTGTACTGCAAGCTAAAGCCTACATCCCCAAGCACACACACACACACACACACACACACACACACACACACACACACACAAACATGTACACATACACACATACCATGCACAACAGAAAACAGCAGCAGTTGAATGATACGGCCCAGATCTCAAGCAAGGCCATTTTTTGTTTTCAGTGTACGGACATGAATAGGTTTTAATGGAACATATATGAGAAAAACTGTTCAGTTTCAGAATCTCTCTCTCTTTCTCTCTCTCTCTCTCTCTCTTCAATCATATACTGACTAGCATGAATCACTCTCCTCACCACACAGAAAACAGTTTCAAAAGAGGGTCATATCTCCATTTTCACCTGCAACACATGCAAAGCATTTCACCCCCCCTACCTACCTCCGCTTCTGTCTCCTTGTTGTCCTCTTTGCTTTGGGAGAAGAAGAACATGTAAATGCACTCTTCCCTGTCTGATGATTACTCCATATTTTAGATGTAACATCTTGTAAACAAATCTCCCTCTGATGCTAGCAGCAGAGTTCGCAATGTACTTACTGTTTATTCAAAGAGACAGGATGTATTAAAGACATTAGGGATAAGAGTGAGTCTGTGCAATAGTTTCCTCATCCCACCCCTATGAAAGACATGTTAACCTAGAAACCAGCGGCCTCTATATTTATCCTCATATTGAAGTTCTTTTCTGTCGATAAAATATTAATGCGAAATCCTCATTTTTGTTCCAAATTCCTTTGTCAAAGGCGTGTATATTCAAATTGCTGTCGTCGGATACTCAAGTACGTGTTAAGTGGGGCAAGCTCTGGAATAATATCCTTGCATCGACTATATTTGCTTTGCACAGGAGATTTTAATCAGTTCGGACGGTAAATACTGGTCTCTGTTTCACCGGGGGACCTACAGAGTAGTAAAGCAAGCACCATTTCATTTAGCCGGCATCCACTTGAGAGGGATTATGACTTTTTATTTTATGCTCTAGGCTGTAGTGGATAGAGCTAATTTTCTCACCACGGACTTTGGCAATTTGTATTTGAAACAAAAAATTGAAAGGGATACAGGGGCGAGAGAGTGAGTGAGAGAGAGAGAGAGAGAGAGAGAGAGAAAGAGAGAGAGAACATTTCTTCATTTAGCAGTTGGTCTACATCACATTTGCTCCTGGTCAAATGGAGGGAAACAATTTCTGCATGTAATAAGCTTTGAAATGGACCTCCGGCATTCGCTAGCTGTGAATAGAAACAGCGCCGTGCTGATATAATATGACTCACTGTTGGAGCTGCTTTTCCTCTCTCCTATCCACACACCCATCCATGCAGAGCGAGGACTGTAAAGGGAGGGCTGCATCGTGTGCTATTTACACTTACAATGAGGCCCTAATAGCCTCATTATGGCCATGCAGCCCCTGGTCCAAAATACTGACTAGAGAAGATCTCTGGAAAAGACAAACTCGATGCTTTACACAGAAAGCAGGGGACTCTGGAATAGATGTGGTCCTGTACAGGTCCTGATTGACTGCACGTAGGCCAGATTAGGAGCAGATTACTTTATTGTGCTTTTTTACTGTGCATATAATGTTGGGTCTTTGTTAGGGTATGACATTTTTTGTGATAACTTTTTATGTGGCCGGATGTTGCTGTATTCCCGTATTTTACCGTATGCATGCTGTTGGTTCTTTGTGAGGACGTGTCTTGTATGTGTTTTATTTAAGGCTGTGAGAGCCAGAGTATTTCATCGTATTCTCAATACGCATGACATTAAACTTGAACTTGGATCAAGAGCTTGTCTGCTTTCTAGATAGATCAGAGCCGGATCAGAGCCAGAGGCGTGCCGGATCAGAGCCAGAAGCGTGCCGGATCAGAGCCAGATCAGGGGCAGATTTGGGCCAGTTCATGACTGGATCTGGACCAGATCAGGGCAGGATCTGGCGTTTGTTTGCGATCTAGATAAGAGAGTTCATATCATCATCAGCAGCAGCAGCACAGGCACTTTGTGCATTTGCGCGACGCCGGCCGGCTCCCTTGCTCTCTCACTGGCTCACACTGCAGTCTGGACGGTTGCCGTCTCTTTAGTCGACTCGTGTGTGCCGCTACCCCTGCCCCTGCCTGCCGTCTCCTGTTCCTGCCGGCAGCCACCTTTCCCTGCCTGCAGAAGCCTTTCCCTTCCTCCACGCGTCTTTCCCTGCCGGCAGCTACATTTTCCTGCCTGCCAGAAGCCTTTCCCTACCTCCACACGTCTTTCCCTGCCGGCAGCTACATTTTCCTGCCTGCAGCCGCCTTTCCCTGCCTGAATCAACAGACGCATCTGCACAGCGCAAATAAAAAGCATTTCATTGCCGATGCTATCTCATGACAGGGCAGCTAATAGACCAATCAGGAACATATCAAAGGGGGGGACATTAAAGCAGCTGGGATGATCTATCTGCAGGCCTCAGACCCCGCTTAAACAGAGGTCTGTTGGAGATAACAAATTGAATGTTATGAATATCAATTCCCTGTCTGGCTGTGTCATGATGAGCTGTCAACAGACACTAATGGAGACCTGCAGTTGGTGTGTGGCATGTGTAAAACTCACAGACTATTTTGATAATGGAAAGTAATAGCATTAAGAGACTAAAAGTAATTATGAAATGGAATGAGTCATTTTTGTTGTCACAAATGCTTGGATTTACAGCGATTTAACTCGAAAGGCATGACTAATAAAGCAGTACAATATTTTGCACTTTGCGATCAGTTGACCAATTTCTGGGATTGGTTTTCCACCTGCTTGTAGCCACTCCAGATTATCAACAAATGCAGATGCAAATGCAGATAAACTGTAGGTGTGGAACCATTAAAAACACTGACTGCATCTTAACAATGCAAAACCATCACAACAAATTCTTCCTCAATAATGGTATCGTCATGCAAGTGATATATATATATATGATGTATCATTTAGTGAAATAAAATAACCAGAAATGAACAGTATGATATATCATTTTAACAAAAATAAATAAATTAACAGTATTCATTTTATAGGTTCTGTAGTTCTGTAGACATTTATTTTTCAGCCTGTTTGACACCTAAGTTTAAACAGAACAAATCAAAGTACTCAAAGGTAGTGCCCCCCCCCCCCCTCTCTCTCTATGCAAAGCTCTATGCTCATTTATTTTTCAAAGCATTTGCATGAGGAGTAATGAACCAGTAACTCTTGAGATGATGGCCCACACTCGGGATTCCCTGACGGACATTATTCCATCCATTAGTTAACATGAATGAACCATTAATTTAGGAATTAATAAACCATAAGTCAGGTTAAATGCCGAAGTCTATGGTTTATTAACGTGTTACGGATTATTAATAAATCTACCCAAGCTGAGAACATCACAGCAGTTTTCACTTAACTAATGTCATTTAATGGCATCAGTTAACATGAACAAACCATATTTGAAGATTGCATGCTGATAAACCTTAAATATAAAGTTCAGTGCTTAATAATACTTTGCTCATAACAGTACAGCATGTTGGTCTTCATGGCCAAAACAGACATATTCCACACAGCTCCTATTGACTCTTTTAGCAGAGTACATGCTACATGGCTGCACATGGTACAAAGCAACTTGCAATGCAGATAATGCAAATTCCTTACCAGTCTTGTGTGTGTGTGTGTGTGTGTGTGTGTGTGTGTGAATTTGTTTTATTTTTTTATTTTTTATTTATATACTTTTTTGATCCCGTGAGGGAAATTTGGTCTCTGCATTTAACCCAATCGGTGAATTAGTGAAACACTAAAACAGCACACAGTGAACACACAGTGAGGTGAAGCACACACTAATCCCGGCACAGTGAGCTGCCTGCTACAACGGCGGCGCTCGGGGAGCAGTGAGGGGTTAGGTGCCTTGCTCAAGGGCCCACTGGTCGGGGCTCGAACCGGCAACCCTCCGGTTGTCCAGAGTCTTAACTAGTGGGCCACGGCTGCTGAATTGCACCTGTGATCAATGTGTTGTTAGCAGTTGCTCTACAGGTGTGTTATTCCCTCGGCTATATTTCACCAGGCTAGTGTTTTTTTTAATGAGATAGGACAGTGGAGGATGACAGGAAATGGGAGAGAGAGTCGGGGTGGGATCCGGAAAGGACCACGGGGCGGGAACCGAACCCAGGTTGCCGGCGTACGGTGGAGGTGCCCCAGCCAGAGGGGCCACCAGGCTAGTGTTTTAATTCATGCCCATTATTAGCAACTGTTTTGCCAAATATGCATCTATGGTGTAGACTGGGCCTGAGGTGTGTGTGTGTGTGTGTGTGTATGTGTGTGTGTGTGTGTGTGTGTGTGTGTGTGTGTGTGTGTATCTATGGTCTAGACTGGGCCTGAGGTGTGTGTGTGTGTCTGTGTGTGTATGTGTGTGTGTGTGTGTGTGTGTGTGTGTGTGTATCTATGGTGTAGACTGGGCCTAATGTTCTTATTACCTTCATAAAGGAGAGACAACAGATAAATCAGTCTCCTTTGATCTTTCAAAGATACTTTTCTTTGCCCCAAAAATGGCTTTATTACTGACAGTAATTTCCTCCACTGCAAAATTAATGTCAGTAAACAATGGGGTTGTTGTGTAGATACGCTGTCTAGATCAGACAGATAAACGTAAGATGCCCCCCCCCCCCCCCATGAATATCATCATAGGACAAAATAAATCCATAACATTACATAAACAACACATGCTTGTCGAAAGGCCTGCACTGTAAGGACACTGCGTTGGGAACTCATCACAAGTTTCCGTACTAGCAGTGATAGTGAACAGATTTCCATGTAATCAAGTCCTGTGTATAAACTGAGGTGACATTAAGAATAGAGTCTGCAAACAGAATGAGTACAGTATGTACAGATTTGTATTCTTACAGTAATACCCTGGATGTGGAGGGCTGTCCAAGTAGGGTTTTTTTTTGGCTCATGAATCTAAAAAGGAAGAACCAGTCCACATGAGCAAGCTGTTTTTTTCCTGATATTCAACCATTTGGGTTGCTGCTATTTCCAGCATCTTACAGATAGATGCACCCTATAGTTATTGCTGCATTGAATGCATTTCTTTTTTTCTTTTTTTACTTTTACACCTTTTATCTGGTCTTCAGATGAGGCAACATAGTCATTCCTTCCAGAAGTGTTGGTGCTAGTGCGTTTTTTCCCCCATTGTGTTTCTTGAGAAGAATCAGGATGAGTTTTACCGCAAGTCTTCATCAGATAAGAAACCTGATCCACTCATGCTCAGTCTTGCATCATCCGCACAGCTCCTAGCCAGCCAGCGGAGCAGCAGCAGTCAAACCAGGTCAGATTAAATTTGCACATGCCGTAAGCGCGGTGAGGAAGTGTGGCCGAGGAACTCGCGGTTAATTAACACATCGTAATGAATAACGTCTCCACATTTCCTTTACCGATAGATATCCGATTGTACTGCGCAGCTTCGATCGAGAGAGAAACAAAAGAGAGGGCGGGGGAGATGAAAATTGAATGTGTTTTCTCTTCTTAATCAATACGGATAGCCGGGTTGCTGTGTCTCAACCAGTCATTTTATCCTGAAAAACTGCAGGCAAATGGAGTTAGGGATAGCATTAGCGCGGCCCCAGTCCTCATGCTTTAATCTGCCCACATGTTGGCGGGGGGCTTTATCTCGGAGAACATGATTAAACAGATCTTACACGTGTCTGGTGCTGTCATTCAATGCTTGAGTAATTAAAGGGCTTCGATTTAGGGCATGTCCTCATGCTACTTTCAATCAAGGGAGCACAAGTTTCACGGAACGGAAATTATCAGAGTTTGACCTCACATGATCTGAACTTTGACATGAGGGGGCATGACACCTAGCCTGGGAGTACTGTAGGAAAATGAAATTGAGCTGAAGTACGTAGACAGGTGGAGCCAGGCTACATGACATCAACACTATAGGGCAATAGCTCGTATAGCTTTATATGATGATAATGATGATGATATTACTATTGCTATAATCAAACAGATGCAGGCATGAACACACACACACACACACAAGGGGGGAGAGAGAGAGAGAGAGAGAGCACTAGTTTGCTTCAATATTAAGTAATATTACATTTAATTTCTACAATTTTACTACTAGTCATTAAATTACTGAAATAATTTAATCAATGAAATACAAAGGTAAGCATTAACAAAGTATTACAGTTTTTTTCAATTGTTTACACGCAATTTTGAAAACCGTGTTTTTTTTTTTTCAAAATATAATCACAATTATCCAAACACCACACTCAATTTGCATAATTCCTAGATTGTTTGCAAAATGACACACTTCAGTCAAAACATACACACTTCAGTCAAAACATATACACATATTTGTGAAAATGCTATTAGTTTTCATTTAACCAACACAGTCCTCAATGATCAGACACTATTGCCGCCAGTTCCACACTGCTGTGATAAATAAAAAACACGTTTGTAAAAAAACTAATTTTAGGAAATAGCATGTGCTAGATTTTTGGCCAGACATTGTTATGTAAGGGATAATTTAGATGGCAATAGTGACAAACCCACGACATTCTTCATGATTAGTTTGAGATATACTGTAGGGAGAATGTACACAAATAGGCCTACTATAAACCTACCAAGCACTGCACAACCCTGATGCTGCAGACTGAATATTTCAAGTATTTATTTCAATTTATTTCAAGTATTTCTTACCATAATCAGTTACAGTAATCAACCAACAATGAAATCAATGAAACAAATAAAATCTGTAGACAAATAAAAATTACTGCATGAAGTACATACACTTTGACTCTGAAGAAAAACTAAGCAACAAGAATAGTGTAACTATTCATCATCTCTCTGTCTGCCTCTTCCTCTATCTCCTTCTCATCTTCCTCTACCTGGGCCTCCTCTACCTCCTTCTCCTCTTCCTCTACCTCCTTCATCTCCTCTTTGAGCTCCCCCTCTCATTATCACTCTTCTTCTTCTTCTAGCTCCTTCCATTTTTGTTGAAGACAGGTGAACTCAACTGCTGCCTTTTATAGCACACCTGAGTGCTGCGTTTTCAAATTAGCACATGTGTGCTTCCACAACTGGTGGATGTGATTATCCAATTCGTTCATTAGTGTGGTCATTGGCGATCCGGGGCTTTGTAATGACAAGGAAGTAACCTCACAATCCTTATCTGTGTCTAAGGTGTGAAAATGTGTGTAGAGTTTTACAAATCACTGTGTGTAATGTTTTGCAAAAAGGTTGAAGCAGACATTGTGTGTAATGTTGTGCTAATCTGTGGAGGTGTTTTGCTCCTTGGAGTAGAATTTTGCAAATTGTGTGGAAATTTTTATTTTAATGTATAAACAAACGGAAAAACCGTAATGACCTAATGCTATTTCATATTTGTACATATTTAGCTTTGTAGTGGTATTTGTATTCATGCATGACTATGTATAGACAGTCATTGGTATGCATAGATATGCAGAGATTTCATTTCTAGAATTTAAGGCATAATAAATGTGTTAATTAATTATTTATGTTAACAGACACACAGGCAGACATACAGTACATCCCGTGCATAGAGACACATACATACGCTTTAATAGAGACAGACATACAAACAGACATGCAGAATACATACATACATACATACATACTGTACATACAGAGGCATGGAACCCGTTGTACTGTAGAGAATAGATGAAGAGAGTGCAGTGAGCCGCTAGCTCTCCCATTGCTCCCTGTGTTGGTTCACAGGCGTAATCGTCCACCAATAAAGGCTCGGCGTTGAGTTCAGTGTTCTGTGTTCTGTTTCAGAACTGTTGTTGTGTGTGTGTACATTTGTGTGTGTGTGTGTGTGTGTGTGTGTGTGTGTGTGTGTTACCTTGACCGCATGAGTTCTGCAGGTAGCTCACTAGTAGCCTCATAGAGGCTGGATAGAGGCTGGCACACCATGAAAGATGCATGTTCTTCCCACAGTGAGAAACCCCCAGCAGCATTTTGATTACCAGAACAGACTGTGAATCACACATTCTCTGTCTCTATCTCGCTCTCCCTCTCTTTCTCTCTCTTCATGTCTCTCTCTCCCTACCCACCCTCTCTCTCTCTCTCTATATATATATATATATATATATATATATATATATGTATCTCTCTCCTTTCCTCTCTTTCTCCTTCTCTCTCTCCATGTCTCTCTGTCTCTCTCACTTTATAAATGTGTGTGTGCAGCGGTGGTGTTGGTTGTAAGGTGCAAAAAGCCTCTTAGGGATTACATTAGAGTGGAGCCTTCACCATGCCAAGCCCAGGTCAGGAGGCATAGCCATAAACCATTAAAGCTGAAAATAAAATAAAAAAAAGAAAGAAAAATGCTAGTGGGAGCACCTGTGTGTGTGTGTGTGTGTGTGTGTGTGTGTGTGAGAAAGAAAGAGAAAAAGAGGAGTAGAGAGACAAGTGAATGGTGGACGCTGGAGAACGAGAGAGAGAGAATGATAGATTAGGAGAGAAGGAAAAGAGGAGGATAGAGAGAGAAGCTCGGGGGAGAGAAAGAGAGAATTGGAGAGAAGGAGGTGGTGAGGAGAAAATGGAGGTTCACGCCGCGGCCTGATGCACAGCTTCTCCATCAAACAGAGCATGAGATTAGCGTTCAGCATCAGCAACGGGAACGGCGTGACGGTGGTGGCTGTGTGTGCAGCAGTAGCCGTGGCGACAGGGGTGGGCATCCTCTAATAGCCATCCTCTCATTCTTTTAAGCCACACTTGTGGGAGCTTTGGACTGTTTAAACTCAGCACAGCACAGCACAGCAGAGTGGAGCGCAGTGCAGCAGCAGCAGCTGCAGCAGCAGTAGACAGCCCCGGCTCGTGCATTAGGCTGGAGCAAGCGAGGGAGGCCAATGCATGTTTAATGTGTGGCAGCCGCCGTCATGTCACACCGTCTCAACCTCACCGGAGGAAGCCTCGGTGGTTTCCGGCCGTTACGCCAGCGCCCCCCCCCCCTCCCACACACACACACACACACACTCATGCCCCATGGGGGAGAAACACCTGAGAGACCAAACGCCGGGAGTTGGCCCAAGTAGCTGCTAAACACCTGGGCAGACAGAGCAGTACGTTTGTGGGACCAGGGGTGGTTTTGGGGAGGTGGATGTATTGCTGCTGACTAAGGGAGGAGGGCATTCTGTAAACATGAATGTTTAATCCCCCGTACATTTGATCTTCCTCTCCCTCCTTAGCTTGCGTAAGAAACCACGGATATCTACCACCACGTATTGTTCTGACAAGGTTGAGGTGTGATCTCGGCGGGTGCAATTATACGTTGCACATTTTCAAAAACACGAAAAGGGATTTTAACAGTCCAATGAGCCGTGAATCATCTAAACTGCCTTTGGCAGCGCTGCGATGCTTTCTTGCCATTTTTAGTCTTGCCTTGCATCGCCTTGTAAGTGTGTCCCCAGATGTGTGTATTATTCTTTTTTTGCCTTTCACACACACACACACACACACACACACTCTGTCTTGTGAGCTTATAGCTTCTGACAGGCACATCAGCACATTTAGTGTTTCTTTGTGCCTGGTGACGTGGCTGTTTGATGTGGTTTCTGAGGGCTGTTTTTCTCTACCCGTTTTTAGATGACTGGCTGTGTGTGTGTGTGTGTGCGTGCGTGCGTGTGTGTGTGTGTGTGTGCATAGCCCCTCGGTTCCGTGTTGATGATGAGGCGAGTAGACTTGTGTTTCCTCAGACTCCATCTCTAGCTCATTAACCTGGTTTCTCAGGCCCCACTCTGCTCAGCTTGGGCCAGTCACACCTCCTCCACGCAGGGGGACACATCACAGGGGAGAGGAGCGGAGCAGAGGGGAGGGGAGGGGAAGGGGGGGAGTCACACCTCCTCCACACAGGGACACACACACAAGGGCGAAGGGCTACCGCAGGCAAATGTGTCTGAACCAGCTGCCGCCAGGGAAACACTCTGCAAGAATCTGTGTGTGTGTGTGTGTGTGTGTGTGAGTGGAATGTGTGTGGGTGTGCATGTGTGTATACTTGAGTGCATGTGTGTGTGTGAGAGAGCTGTGTGTATCTATGTCTGTGTGTGTGTGTGTGTCTTATATGTGCTACTGAGCGTGTGTGTATCAGGAGGATGTGTGTAAATTTGGATCTGTTATGTGAATGTGTGCACACTTAAGTTTGTGTGGAAGCTATGTGTATCTATGTCTGTGTGTGTGTGTGTGTGTGTGTGTGTGTGTGTGTGTTTGTGCGAGTGGCGTGAAGAGACTGCAGTGAAGAGCAGGTGGATGAGCTAACTGTTTTCTCAGTCCCGCGGCGCAGGGGAGTGAGATAATTCCCCCACCCCACCCCACCCCACCCCACCCTCCTTCTTCTTGTTTTGCATTTCCATCGTGTCTGAGCTCCGTGCGCTGAACAGAGACTCAGACGGAGTCGGACTCGGCGGGGGTTTGCCACGGCTGGGCACAGTGTGGGTTGGCCGCAGTGTGCGGGGGGGAGAACATGCTTGTTTGTGTGGCTGCCCACATTCATATGTATGAGTCCCTATGCCGTCCGGATCTCTGTCCACTGATGCAGGTTATCCACCTGAAAGGAACCGCCGTCTCAGTCCATCACGTTCAGAAAGACAGAAAGAAAGAGAAAGAGAGAAAGATATTGTCCAGAAGTTAAACACGCCGGGGGGGGGGGGGAGAGCACATATTTGCTCTCCCCTGCACATCCGAGCTGTTGGCGAGTTCTAATTAGCTTTTCTCCCTCTGTAGATGAGAGGCAAAGTGGTGATTGGGAGGGGAGGGGGGTACTCGGGGGGTGGGAAGGTCGTTGAAAGCCAGGAACCGGGCGATCTGTGGTCCGCTGAGCTATAGTATGCTCTCTCTGAAGTCTCACTGAAGCTGGCAGGAGTGTGTGTGTGTGTGTGCGTGTGTGCGCATATGTGTGTGTGTGTGTGTGTGTGTGTGTGTGTGTGTGTGTGTGTGTGTGTGTGTGTGTAACAGAGGGCACTGATAGCTTCAGGCCATTCTCCTTCTGACCTTAGAACGACTTCTTTATTCATTATTGCCATCTCTCTCTTTTTCACACTCGTTCACTCTGCTTCTGTTCCATTTTCTTTCTCACTTTCATTTATGCTCTAACTTATTTTCACTCTCTCTGTCACTCTCTCTCTTTCCTACTCAATCTTTCCATCTCAATCGCTCTGTCCCCCCTTCCTCTCACCTCACTCTCTCCATCCCTCTATAGTTTTGTCTTTATCTCTCATTTCTTTCCTCTCTTTATCTCTCTCCTCCCCCTCTCTTATTTACTCCCTCCATCCCTATAGCTCTCTCCCTCTCTCTTTATACCTCCTCCCACCCCTCCATCTCTTTTTCTCTCTATGCCTCTCTCTTTCTTTCTCTCTCTTTCTTTCTCTCTCCCTTCGTCTTTCCTCTTGAAATTTGGACTCCATTTGTAAAACAGAGAGCGATGCCATTTGATGTCTCGCTCGTTCAGGAGGCTTTTGAAAGGTTAATTGGCTGCGTAATCAGCTCGGTGCGAGCGGGGCTGGAATGGGATCTCGGCGTGCTTCAAAACCCACTTTCATCCCCGAGCCCCCCTGCTCATCTCCACAGATGGCCACACACACGGGCCTGATAGATGTTGTCTGCTATCTGATAACAGATGTAAGAAGACTGGAGTTTTTTTTCCCACTCTTTCCTTTGCCATGTTCTATGGCCTACAGAGAGAGAGAGAGAGAGAGAGAGAGAGAGAGAGAGAGAGATGATAGAGAGAGAGAGAGAGAGAGAGAGAGAGTGATAGAGATGAGAGAGAGAGAGAGAGAGAGAGAGAGAGAGAGAGAGAGAGAGAGAAGAGAGAGAGAGAGATGTTAAATGTTGTGTTAAATAGTTTTTGGTTTTTCTCCTCCTTCTAGATTACTGCAACGGCCCACTGGTGGCGGCCTTGCCTCCGACGTCGTTTGAGAGCTCCTCAACATCCTCCAGCAGCCAGTCCTCTTATTTTGCCAAACTCAACAGACGAGATGGTGAGTGAGTGAGGGAGGGAAGGAGGGACTGAGTGAAGGGCAAAGATGAATGAGTGAGTGAGTGAGTGAGTTTACTGAGTGAGAAAGCAAGTGAGTGAGTGAGGAGTGAGTGAGTGAGTTTACTGAGTGAGAAAGCAAGTGAGTGAGTGAGTTTACTGAGTAAGAAAGCAAGTGAGTGAGATGCCTGTTTGAGTGAGTGAGTGAATAAGTGAGTGAGTGAGTAAGATAACTAAGTGAGTAAGGTAGTTAGAGAGTGAGTGACTGACTGACTGAGTAAGTACGTTAATGAGAGAGTAAATAAGTGAGAGAGTGATGACCTTGTAAGTGAGTTATTGAGTGAGTGAGTGAGTGAGTGAGTGAATGAGTGAGTTATTGAGAAGATGAATGTAAGTGAATGGTGTGGGTGAGTGAATTATTGAGTTATTGAGAAAACCACTGTGTGAGTGAGTTATTGAGTGAGTGAGTAAGTGAATGGTGATTGAGTGCATGAATAAGTTATTGAGAAGATGACTGTGTAAGTGAGTTATTGAGTGAGTGAGTGAGTGAGTGGATGGTGATTGAGTGCATGAATAAGTTATTGAGAAGATGACTGTGTAAGTGAGTTATTGAGTGAGTGAGTGAGTGAGTGAGTGAGTGAATGGTGATTGAGTGCATGAATAAGTTATTGAGAAAACCACTGTGTAAGTGAGTTATTGAGTGAGTGAGTGAGTGAGTGAGTGAATGGTGATTGAGTGCATGAATAAGTTATTGAGAAGATGACTGTAAGTGAGTTATTGAGTGAGTGAGTGAGTGGATGGTGATTGAGTGCATGAATAAGTTATTGAGAAGATGACTGTGTAAGTGAGTTATTGAGTGAGTGAGTTATTGAGTGAGTGAGTGAGTGAGTGAGTGAGTGAGTGAATGGTTATTGAGTGCATGAATAAGTTATTGAGAAGATGATTGTGTAAGTGAGTTATTGAGTGAGTGAGTGAGTGAGTGAATGGTGATTGAGTGCATGAATAAGTTATTGAGAAGATGACTGTGTAAGTGAGTTATTGAGTGAGTGAGTGAGTGAGTGAGTGAGTGAGTGAGTGAATGGTGATTGAGTGCATGAATAAGTTATTGAGAAGATGACTGTGTGAGTTATTGAGTGAGTGAGTGAGTGAATGGTGATTGAGTGCATGAATACGTTATTGAGAAGATGACTGTGTAAGTGAGTTATTGAGTGAGTGAGTGAGTGAGTGAATGGTGATTGAGTTCATGAATAAGTTATTGAGAAGATGACTGTGTAAGTGAGTTATTGAGTGAGCGAGTGAGTGAGTGAGTGAGTGAATGGTGATTGAGTGCATGAATAAGTTATTGAGAAGATGACTGTGTAAGTGAGTGAGTGAGTGAGTGAGTGAGTGAATGGTGATTGAGTGCATGAATAAGTTATTGAGAAGATGACTGTGTAGGTGAGTTATTGAGTGAGCGAGTGAGTGAGTGAGTGAGTGAGTGAATGGTGATTGAGT
>NC_055979.1:9859975-9864975 GCF_018492685.1 Alosa sapidissima | reverse complement strand
TCGGTGAATTAGTGAAACACAAACAGCACACAGTGAACACACAGTGAGGTAACGCACACACTAATCCCGGCGCAGTGAGCTGCCTGCTACAACGGCGGCGCTCAGGGAGCAGTGAGGGGTTAGGTGCCTTGCTCAAGGGCACTTCAGCCGTGGCCCACTGGTCGGGGCTCGAACCGGCAACCCTCCGGTTACAAGTCCAGAGTGCTAACGAGTGGGCCACTCATTTGTTCCAACTGTTCAATATACCAACTGATTCCAATTTGTACGACCTTTCAGCCAGGAAGTTGAGCTGCTTAGTGAAATTGTAAAGGTAGAGCCAGGTGGCAAAGTGCAAACACAGAACCAACACATTTTTCTTTTCCTTAAGTCGCTAGTAGCACGTATCGAAATGTAGCCAGTTGCAGTGTTGCTGACGGATGCCCCATCTTGATTTGGTGAGCCTATGATTTGTCAGAAGTTTTAGGACGTTTTGTAATGAATAGAAAGTTTCAATGTGGACACTTGGCAGTGTGCGGTTGACATACTGTCGTGACGCTCGCTTGCGGTCAGGGCATGGTGTCAGGATTGCTATCTCAAACACCAGTCATACTGATAAATATCTGCACCTGCAACTGCAAGTCACTGTGGGCGAAAGCGCCTGCCAGGAGAGCAAACATCGGGGGCGTGTGGAGAAATGGGCGTCAGATCTGGACTGCGGCCAGTGTATCCCCCCTCTCCTCTCGCAGCACATTAGCTGGGCTTGTGGACAACTGTAGGGTGTGTTCATTAGCGGGGGCGGGGGGGAAATCCATTGATTACTTCAAGGGGAAATCAGTAGCACACAGCACGTCGTGAAATATTCACAAAGCCTGTCGAGCTGCTTTCTTCCCCCTCTTATTTATCCCTGCGCCTTGTTTATTTATTGATGTGCTCCTTTACACGCCGGACAACGTGTCGTATTAGCAGTCCGAGCTGCTTCCTGTCCGTGACTGTGCTGGCGACTCTCTGCCCTACAGCCACATTGCGGCGTGTTTTCCCTGTGGTGGACACACACACACACACACACACACACACACATACATACCGGTTGCCCGCGAGGCGGCGAGGAAATGGCTCACAGCGACCGACTCCCGCCGCTGAGGGTATCTCGGCTTACCGCGCTGATCAAACACGATAAGCATCTGCTGACCACACACAATTTCCCTAATAGGGCAAGATAATGGAGGCATCGCCACGCTCGCCCACAGCCCACCGCCAGCCAGTCAGACGGACAGAGAGAGAGAGAGAAAGAGAGATGAAAGGAAAGAGAGGGGAGCGATAAAGAGAGAGATGGGGAAGATAGAGAGAGAGAGATGGAGGGAAAGAAGGATGGAGGGAGGGAGGAGTGGTGGGATAGGGATAGATAGAGAGAAAGAGAGATGAAAGGAGAGGGGAGCGATAGAGAGAAAGAGATGGGGGAAGAGAGAGAGAGAGGGATAGAGGGAAAAGGGATGGAGGGTGAAAGGAGTGGTGGGATAAGGAGAGAGATATATATTTCCTTGGCTATGTTGTACTTAGTTCTTGTCCGTTTAATTGCCCATGAGGATGCTGTGTATGCTACTGTCACGCTAATAGAACTTCTGAAATTGAATCAAGATGAGATAGAGATGAAGAAGGAGAGAGAGAGAGAGAGAAAGAAAAAAGAGAAAGAGAAAGAGGAAGAGAGAATGCGGGAACAAGGGATGGGCGATAAAGCAATATGTATCGCAATAGACATGTAATCGATATCAATAAAAATGCGTTCGATAGAACATTCAATAATTAAAAGCAACACACACCTCCCGCCTTACGTTGTCCATAAATAAATAGGCTAAATATATCTTGCATTGTAGCTAGTATGTGGAACTCTACCAGTGTAGACGATAGAAGTAGGCCTACCTCAACACAGACTCTCAATGAGTCCTTGCCCCGTGCACTCTCTCTCTCTCTCCCTATCAACAGGCGCATTAGCACGCTGCACGAATTTGTTCAAAACTCTTCAAATTGACTGCTAAATTCTAATTATCTCAATCCCAATGCAAATGGAAAAGTATTTTCCAAGACTCAAACGGGCCTGTCCCAAGGAGAAAAAGTACGAGAGTACACACGTGGGAAAACTGAACAGTCTAACCAGTAGACTATGATAAACTAGCAAATTAAGCTACTTTGTTTACAATATTTCCAGGCTTCAACCAGTGCTGCTCATTCAGACTTATGTGCACATTTATTTATTTGAGTGTTTTTCATGATTGTGTTGCTATTTCTTTTCCCTGTTTGCTTTGATTAATAACTGAGGTGATTCAAATCAGAGGAAGGTTAAGTTTAAAATAAAAGTGTTTAAATTGAACTTTTTTCCCCTCCTGGTCCTTATCTGAAATCGATTTTTAAAAAAAAAAAATTAATAATTATCAATATCGCCTGATATGAAATACTTATATCGTGATACAGTTTTCAGCCATATCGCCCAGCCCTAGCGGGAACCCAGAGCAGAGTCTGGAGAGCAGAGCGATGAGTGGCGGCGCTGTACCGAGAGGCCGAGCAGGTGGCGACGGCACGTTTGCCTTCACGACGGCGCTAAAATGAACGAGCGCCTGAATTAGTGCTCAGTAATTATGTTTATAATTACCCCCTTTGTGGGAGCATTCATTACACATAATGGCCTCGCAGCAAGAACCCCTCCTATCGCCATAATGGTGAATATATTTGCGCTTTTAACAGAGATATTTGCACAATTAATGGTGAGTGGAAAGCCCTTTAGTTTGGGGTCTGACTTAAGGATGACATTTGAGGAGACTCCATAAGAGGGTGAACAGGGGATAGAGGGAGGGAGAGAGAGAGGGATGGAGGGAGGGAGAGAAGGAGGGGGGGATGGTGGAGGAGTGGTGTTTACCCACCTGCTTGTATGAAGAGTGTTATCGTGTGGTGTTAGATCCCTGTATGAAATTGCAGCAGACATAAAGCAGTGTGAGCGGGTGCCGCGGCGACTGCGGGTGCCGGCTGTGGCCGCCTTGCGCCTGCTGCCTGCCGCGTGACGCCTGACGTCTGGCAGTGTTGGTTGTCTGAGCTCTCAGGGGAAGCCGCACGCTGTTCTAATCTGACAGACTCCACGGCTACCAATGAGAGGGGGAGCTGTTTTTAAGCTTGTGCAAATGGCAGGTTTGATAAACTGTAAGTGATGGTTCCCTCAGGTGTGTTTGTGTGTGTGTTTGTGTGTGGTGTGTGTGTGTGTGTGTACGTGTGTGTGTGTGGTTGTGTGTGTGTGTGTGTGTGTGTGTGTGTCTGTGTGTCTGTGTGTGTGTGTGTGGTTGTGTGTGTGTGTGTGTGTGTGTGTGTGTGTGTGTGTGTGTGCTCTTGTGTATGACTCCTTAGGCAGTGTTCATTAAGTCATAACATTGAACTGCTCTGTTAATTCCATTAAGTGCATTAATCAAACTGAGAGATAGACTGAGAGTTTCCCCTCTCCCCGGGTTTGCTCATCTTCTCCACTTATTCTCTCACTCTATCTCTCTCTCTCTCTCATCAGTCTCTCTCCTCCTCTCTCTTCTTTATCCCTCTTTCTCAGTCACTCCCTCATATATCTCTCCGTCTCCCTCTCTCCCTCTTTCATCTCATCCTCTCCTGCCTCTCCCTCTCTCTAAAGAGATTACATTATATGCTGGACAAGTATGTCAAAACAGAGGTCAGATTAAGAGCTGCATTTGGCTTGTCGCCTTTGGCGTGAATATTTCCTGTTTGTACACAGCAAACAGAATACTTTGGGGGATGGATGCTGGGCCAGGCTGATAAATGGGCATTTAAATAATCAAGTTAGCTGAGAGTTATTTCAGGAAAAGCATGAAATAAGTAATGACTGCGAATGGATTCCGCCCGAGGCGTTGAATTTGTTTCATTATAATTTCACGAGGGACAATGCATGCAATGTATGTCAGGGTACCAGTAATTGCTTTATGCTAAACATGTCCGTTGTTTCATCTTCATCTTGGCCAGAGAAGAAAAAGTTGCGGAGAAAAAGAGTGCGAAAGCCCTCGAGAGCTTCAGAAGCTGGTCCCATGTCACTTTTTTTGAAATGCTGTTTTTCTTTTCTGTTTGCCACATAGCGTAGGGGTAATTCACACTCTCACATCTGATGTGTTTTCTGTCAAGTTGTCTGGTTCTTTATTTATTTTTGATACATTTCCTTCCTCCACCCAATCTTTCCATCTGAATCTCTGTCACAAGCGATATGTATAGACCGTCTGGTGTTGGCGTCGACTCTGACACTTCTTACGGCTTCTTATGGGGGTGGCTCGCCAACCCACATCTCGCAGGAAATAAGTGGCAAACCTGGGCATAATTGGATGTGTGCCTGCAGCATTTGCACTGGCGCACAGCAGAATAGTGCACCGACCCTATTTCCATCCCCGATCGCTGCTGAGCCCATATGGAGCCCTGCATAGCGCGAGCGTGAGCGGGGCCTGCCGAACCCCATACGGAAGCCGACGAGTCTTGTCTAGCACCGGCTGGCTGCCCCGAGCCTGTCACGGCTGGATAAAGTCAGACCCATGTGGAGGGAGGAAAACTCACAGCGATCCGGTCTGGAGAGAGGGATAGAGAGGGAGAGGGGGAGGGAAAGAGAGGGGGAGAGGGGGAGGGATAGAGAGGGAGAGGGGGAGGGAAAGAGAGGGAGAGGCCAGACAGAGGAGGTGGACAAGAGTGTGCTTTCACTCTGCCCTTCACTCCAGGTCAAAACCAGTTTCCTTTCCCTCTCACCCCCTCTATCTCTCCCCCCCTGCCCCCTTCTCTCCTTCTCTCTTACTTCTTCTCTCTCTCTCTCTCTCTCTTCTTCTATCTCTCCCTCTTTTTCTCTTCTTTCTCCCCTTTATTCTCTATTTCCCTCTCCTTCCCTCTCTCTCCCTCTCTTCTGCACTTCTCTCTGTCTTCTCCCCCTCTCTCTCTCTCTCCTTCTCACTGTCTCTCTCTCTCTCTCTGTCTTGTCCTCCTGGCAGAGTCCGACGTGGCAGATT